>NC_034606.1:1687552-1692602 GCF_900095145.1 Mus pahari | reverse complement strand
TCTTTACTCTGCTTCATGAGCCAGATTCCCATAGGCTGGGTCTGATTGTCTTTACTCGGCTTCATGAACCAGATTCCCATAGGCTGGGTCTGATTGTCTTTACTCGGCTTCATGAGTCAGATTCCCCCTTTCTAACTGTCACTTTCCTTAAGCATAATAAAATGAGGAGCTGAAGACAGCTCAGCTCAGCTCAGGCCCCTTTTACAAACTTTATATTCAGCCCCCAAGATAAGGCAATCCTCCAAAGAGCTGCAGCAGCACATCCACTGACAGTGGTTGATAAGCTTGGAGGAAAGAGGAACCGACTCTGTAAACATTTCCTACTTGCCAACAATAGCAGTTCATTGAGTTTTGCTTGGGAAAAAAATCATCTGTCTGATTGGTGAGCATTATTAACTCTCTGCAACTATTGAGTACCTAGAAAGCATGTATTTTCTCCTGGTTTTCCTTATGCACTTTTTTCCCTGAAAAGAACCTAGTAATTAATCAGTAATGTTTATGAGTGTTCTCTGTGTCTTGGAGGGTCAGGTAGCAAAGAAGTCAAGCAACTGTAAATGTGCTGAATGAAAGCTTTAGTCAGAGCTGTCACTGGATGGTTACACCTGACATAGACCTGCAGGTGTGCTGTCTGGATGGTTACACCTGACATAGACCTGCAGGTGTGGTGTCTGACCTTTATGATCTTTCAGAACTTGAATATTACATGTTACAGTAGAAGTAAAATCAATACTGCTCTAGTTGTTCCTTGGGCAATGGTTATTGATAAAGCAACTAGAAATAGTTGAGCTTGGTAGGTCTCTGTTTATAGAGATATATGGGAATACTTGATCTATTTTTGCTCATTTTAAAAATGTACTGCTCTACCAGGAAGTCATGTCATCAGCTGTTACTCAGACATGGCCAGATTGCTCAGTACAAATCATATTTCACCCAGCGTTACATATAAATGCGGTACAAATAAATTCATCTTAGTAACATGTTATTTTTATTACTTTACTATATAAATATATAAATGTCAAAACTTGGTAGAGGAGCTTGAGAGATGGTTCAGATCTCCGGCACCCACTAAAAGCAATGTAGTAGGTATGGTGATGCATACCCAGCACCTGGTGTGAGACAGGGTAACAGATCCCAGGGGCTCACTGACAGCTAGTCTAGTTGAAACAGTGAGTTCCAGGTTCAGTTAGAGATTCTGTCCTAAAAACTAAGGTGGAGGGTTTAAAAGCTGGCTCAGCAGTTAAGAGAATATGTTGCTTTTCCAGAGGACCTAAGTGGGATTCTCAGCATCAGGATGCTCCCAACCACCTATAACTCCAGCTCCAGGGATCTCTGCACTCACGCACACATACCCACATAAAATCGCACACATACACGTAATTTAAAATAAAATGAATAATTTTTTAAATATGGTGGATAATCATAGAGAAAAGCACTCAACAACGTCTCCTCTGATCTCCACATGCACAGGTGAGAGTAGTATGCACACTCAACTCCTTTGTAGAAAATTTTCATGTGTAGAAGTGCATTGGAGTTCTAAATTCTTTTAGAGATGAAGAAGAACGTATTTGTTTCATAAAACATAACTGTGGCAGTAGGTACAGCTCAGTGTGTTTCATATATTTTAAGTCTTTGTTACACTTATATCCTTTTAGCTTGAAGCAATGAAATTATTTGCTACATGACATTTCCTCCACTTCCATATGAAAGTTAGATTATTTATGAAGCTGTAGCTTAGCAACAAAGGAAAAGAAAATCTGTCCTTTCTGACCTCAAGGGAAGCAGAGTGCACTGAGCGAGCCTTGGGCTAGAGAGGAAGAGCAGATGCTCAGCTCAGCTGGCCACCATTGTCGTCAGGTGAGGATATGAGAGAGCAAACGCACAACCTCCTTTAACTTCACTATCATATGCGTGACATTCGGTATCATATGTGTGTCCCTCCTAGTCTATAATTTCCTCATTCTGTGGAAGCAGAGTTTGCCATTTTCTCACAACCCTTGACTGTGACGTCGCCATTGCTAGGATTGCTGTAGTGAGATGCACTGTGCTCTTCATGCAGCCACAGCAGGTGTTTCATTATTACACTAACTCCTTCCAGCTGGAAACACTTTGTCCAGGTTTCTAAGACACAGTTTGTAAAGTTGTTGGCCTTCATGCCTTTCTAAGCCTCTGAACACAGGGTTCTGGTGGTCTTCTTGAATTGTTTCTATCTTAAGACAAAAATTTTACATAATTCTCATACTTGTATTAAACTCAATTCTTAATTTAATAGACTGAATTTGATAATTTAATATTCATAATTGTTTGTCTATAGAAAGTCTTATAATTCCTGAATAAAACACGAATGTCTTGTACTGTAAGATCAAAAATTGACAAATGGAACCTCATAACATTGCAACGCTTCTGTAAGGCAAAGGACACTGTCAATAAGACAAAAAGGCAACCAACAGATTGGGAAAAGATCTTTATCAATCCCAAATCTGATAGAGGGCTAATATCCAATATATACAAAGAACACAAGAAGTTAGACTCTAGAAAATCAAATAACCCTATTAAAAATGGGGAACAGAGCTAAACAAAGAATTCTCAACTGATGAATACCAAATGGCTGAGAAGCACCTAAAAAAATGTTCAACATCCTTAATCATGAGGGAAATGCAAATCAAAACAACCCTAAGATTCCACCTCACACCAGTCAGAATGACTAAGATCAAAAACTCAGGTGATAACAGATGTTGGCAAAGATGTGGAGAAAGAGGAACACTTCTCCATTGTTGGTGGGATTGCAAGCTGGTACAACCACTCTGGAAATCAGTTTGGTAGTTCCTTAGAAAATTGGACATAGTACGACCAGAGGATCCAGCAATACCACTCCTGAGCATATACCCAGAAGATGCTCCAACATGTAATAAGGACACATGCTCCACTAGGTTCATAGCAGCCTTATTTATAATAGCCAGAAGCTGGAAAGAACCAGATGTCCCTCAACAGAGGAATGGATACAGAAAATGTGGTACATTTACACTATGGAGTACAACTCAGCTATTAAAAACAATAAATTTATGAAAATCTTAGACAAATGGATAGATCTGGAGGATTTCATCCTGAGTGAGGTAACTGAATCACAAAAGAACACACATGATATGCACTCACTGATAAGTGGATATTAGCCCAGAATCTCAGAATACCCAAGATACAATTCACAAAACACATGAAACTCAACAAGAAGGAAGACCAAAGTGTGGACACTTCAGCCCTTCTCAGAAGGCGGAACAAAATACCCATGGAAAGAGTTACAGGGACAAAGTGTGGAGCAGAGACTGGAGGAATGACCATCCAGAGGCTGTTATACCTGGGAATCCATCCCATAAACACCCAACAAAACTGGACACTATTATGGATGCCTATAAGAGCTTGCTGACAGGAGCCTGATATGGCTGTATCCTGAGAGGCTCTGCCACTGCCTGACAAATACAGAAGTGGATGCTCACAGCCATCCATTGGACAAAGCACAGGGTCCCCAATGAAGGAGCTAGAGAAAGTACCCAAGGAGCTGAAGGGGTTTGCAGCCCCATAGGAAGAACAACAATATGAACTAACCAGTACCCCCAGAGCTCCCTGGGCCTAAACCACCAACCAAAGAAAACACATGGTAGGACTCATGGCTCTAGCTGCATATGTAACAGAGGATGGCCTATTTGGTCATCAATGGGAGGAGAGGCCCTTGGTCCTGCGAAGGTTATATGTCCCAGTATGGGGGAATGCCAGGGCCAAGAAGCAGAAGTAGGTTTGTGAGCAGGGGAAGAGGGGGAAGGAATAGGGGATTTTCGGAAGGGAAACTAGGAAAGGGGATAACATTTGAAATGTAAATAAAATATCTAACAAAAAAGAGTAAAAGTATTTCTGTAATAAAAAAAAAAAGAAAATCTTGCTTTGATGCTTTAAAATCAAACTTTCCACTTAAGTATATACTTGATAAATATTTCTCCCACCTGGATTATTCTCTGTGAAACTTCCATTTAAATGTGTAACCTGCCCAAGAAGATTATGCAAGAGCAAAGATGAGCTCAAGTGAGAGTCTGGGATGGGAATCATATGAGCATCGCAGCTTATTTAAAGTAAAAACCTTGGGTATAAAATGTAACTGTGGCATCCATATAATGTGTCATTATATAGAGATTAAAATTATACCTATGAAGAATTTTTAATGACATAGAAATTTGCTGCTTCCATAATAACTGAGGAAGCAGTGTTTGGTAGTTGGGTCTTAGCTGAGAAGGTAAAACATCCACATATCAACTGTAGTTTTCTCTAGGTAACACTACTGCTACAAAAACAATCTCTCCTCTAGTTTTACTTTTAAAGACTCAGCTAGATTTTTTTAAATAAAAAATTTAAATCTAGACTACACTATGGATCTTGTTTATGATTGCAATTTTGAGTTCTGCAATGCCTGAATTCATCAAGGAATGTGCCTACAAGGGGAATAATGCAGAAGTCAGTCTTACTCCTTGGCCCTGAGGCCATAGCAGCAGGCTGTGGCTTAGCTGTGAGAGTCTAGCAGTGTGTATCATTCTTGGAGGAGTGAGACACAACACAAAAGAAAAAGATGAAAAAAAGAAAATAAGTCTCAGATAAGATGAAAAACTACATACAGACTCCATCCCAAGAAAAGAGTCAAGTGTTCAGCTCAGTCAGAGCTGATCTTGAGTCTAGAGTTGATCACAGAATAGGCAGTTATGCTTGTAGAAGTCATGAACATAAATGCACATGATAGATCTGGAAATTACTATGTATTTTAGAAGGGACGAGCATAGACAAGAAGTGAAATTGAGGGCAAATGTAAGGAAAGTGGCAGGAGAGGTCGTAGCTGTCACTAAAGGTCATGGTCAGCAGTCAGGTCTTTGCCATGTAAATAACAAAAAACCATTAGAGATTTAAAGCTGCAAATTTACTTTGTGTTTTAGAAAGATTACTTTGGTGGTAGCATGGAGAACTGGAGAGTGAGATGTCAGGACAGATGCTGTTGTGCTGTTAAGCAGAGGCATAAGCC
>NC_034606.1:1681694-1684097 GCF_900095145.1 Mus pahari | reverse complement strand
CAGTCGGGTGCTCTTACCTGCTGAGCCATCTCACCAGCCCAGATGTATACACTTTTAACTGTGAACTTGTTAACAACATAGAATCACCAAAGAAGAGAGTGTCAGTAAGGAACTGTCTGAATCAGGTTGGTCTGTGAGCATCAGTGGAAGACTGCCTTAACTATAGTTACTAAAAAGATTGACATAGACCAAATGTAGGATATAGAGAGGCATTCAGGAACTCAGTAACCAACACAGCAAGTGTGAGCAAAGAATGGAGTTGGTGGTGATAGACAGGGAGCTCAGCAGTTAAGTTTGTTAAGCAGTTAAAAGTGTTGCTTCTGTGGAGGACCCTGGTTTAAGTGCCAACACCCACACGGTGACTTACAACCATCCATAGCTCCAGCTCCTAGGGACCTGGTACCCTTTTCAAGGATACAGATATATGTGCAGCCATGAGCTTTACAAACATAAAATAAATTTTTAACTTGTTCAAAAAAAATAGAGAAGTAAAAAAAGATCGTCTTCATACCTGTACTACAACTACTTCCTAAAGAACTTGGGTGAGAGCAAATGGGAGTCCTAATTATTGGGACCGGAAAAATATAAACAGTGAAGTCAGAGATCAACTGAACATTACTAAAAGCAAAGAAAGAATCCTCCTCCCATGGATTCAACTTTGCTATGTGCACTTTACACTGTGTGGCCACTTTGGTATTGTGTTGAAAATATAAACAATTCTCACCATAAATAACATAATTACTATGATCAGCAGCAAGAGATTTCCAGAAGATAATACTAATAATCTAATATGAACTTGGGTTTCCATCAACCCTTGAACTGACTGTGTGCCACAACACTCCATACCCAATTGGGAAAGAGTTGGTCTCTGAGGAGTGCCGACAAAACTGTGAGCACAGGTAAGACCACCACTTCAGTTCAAATTCCTGGTGCAAGAGGGACCTAACCAGAGCCATCAGGACACAGAAACCAAGGAACACCCCGGGACAAGATCCTTCCAGTTCCCTTCTGCACCCTTGAGCTGAGCCTGGGACAAAGCTCTCCATAACCAAGTTTCTCCCAGAGAGAACTTGTCTCCCAGGAATACTGACTCATAGGCTTGCAGGAGGGACAAGCCACAATCAGAGACAGCAAGACCAGCGAACACAAGAGATAACCAGATGGCAAGAAGCAAGGGCAACAACATAAACATAAGAAACCAAGGCTACTTGACATCATCAGAACATAGTTCTCCCACCACAGGGAGCCACGAAACCCCAACACACAAGAAAAGTAAGACTCTGATTTAAAATCATATCTCATGAAGATGATAAAGGACTTTAAGAAGGGCATAAATAACTCCCTTAAATAAATACAGGAAAAAACAGGTAAACAAGCAGAAGACCTTAAAGAGGAAACACAAAATTCCCTTTAAAAATTACATGAAAACACAAGCAAACAGGTGAAGGAATTGAAGAAAAATCATCCAGACCTAAAAATGGAACTAGAAACAATAAGGAAATCAAAAGGGGGGACAACAAAAGAGATAGAAAACCTAGGAAAGAGATCAGGACTCATAGATGCAAGCATCACCAACAGAATATAAGAGATTGAAGAGAGTCTCAGGTGCAGAAGATACCATGGAAAACATTGACACAACGGTCAAAGAAAATGCAAAATGCAAGAAGCTCCTAACACAAAGCATCCAGGAAATCTAGGACACAATGAGAAGACTAAACCTAAGGATAATGGGTATAGAAGACAGTGAAAATTCCCAAATTATAGGGCCAGTAAATATCTTCAACAAAATTATAGAAGAAAACTTCCCTAGCCTAAAAAAAAAAGAGAGAGAGATGCCCATAAATATACAAGAAGCCTACTGAACTCCAAATAGATTGGACCAGAAAAGAAATTCCTCCTGTCACATAATAGTCAAAACACAAAACGCACAAAACAAAGAGAGAATATTAAAAGCAGTAAGGGAAAAAGGTCAAGTAACATATAAAGGCAGACCTATCAGAATTACATCAGACTTCTCACCAGAGACTATGAAAGCTGGAAGATCCAGGGCAGATGTTATACAGACCCTAGCAGAACACAAATGCCAGCTCAGACTACTATACCCAGCAAAACTCTCAATTACCATAGATGGAGAAACCGAACTATTCCATGATGAAGCCAAATTCACACACTATCTTTCCACAAATTTGTCCTTCAAAGGATAATAAATGGAAAACTCTGATACAAGGAGGGAAACTACACTCTAGAAAAAGGAAGAAAGTAACCTTCTTTCAACAAACCCAAAAGAAGATAGCCACACAAACATAAAAATAACATCAAAAATAACAGGAAGCAACAATCACTATTCCTTAATATCTGTTAACACCAATGGATTCTATTCCCCAATTAAAACAACATAGACTA
>NC_034606.1:1674668-1678745 GCF_900095145.1 Mus pahari | reverse complement strand
AAAAAAAAAAAATTGAAAAGCTTCTGTAAGGCAAAGGACACTTTCAATAGGACAAAAAGGCAACCAACAGATGGGGGAAAGATCTTTACCAATCCTAAATCGTAGGGCTAATATCTAAGATATACAACGAACTCAAGAACTTAGACTCCAGAGAACCAAATAACCCTATTAAAAATGGGGAACAGAGCTAAAAAAGAGAAGCAAGGCCGAGAAGCACCTAAAAAAAATGTTCAACATCCTTAGTCATCGGGGAAATGCAAATCAAAACAACCCTGAGATTCTACCTCACACCAGTCAGAATGGCTAAGATCAAAAACTCAGGTGACAGCAGATGTCAGCAAAGATGTGGAGAAAGAGGAACACTCCTCCATTGTTGGTGGGATTGAAAACTGGTACAACCACTCTGAAAATCAGTTTTGGCGGTTCAGAAAATTGAACATAGTACTTACTACCTGAGGACCCAGCTGTACCACCCCTGACTACCCAAAAGATGCTCTAACATATAATAAGTGCACATGTTCCACTATGTTCATAGCAGCCATATTTATAATAACCATAAGCCGGAAAGAATCCAGATGTCCCTCAACAGAGGAATGGATACAGAAAATGTGGTATATTTACGCAGTGGAATACTACTCAGCTATTAAAAGTAATGACTTTATGAAATTCTTAGGCAAATGGTTGGAACAAATATCATCCTGAGTGAGGTGACTCAGTCACAAAAGAACACACTCAGTATGTACTCATTAATAAGTGGATATTAGCCCAAAAGTATGGAATATCCAAGATTGGATTCACAGAACATATGAAGCCCAAGAAGAAGGAAGACCAAAATGTTGGTGCTTCTGTGCTTCTTAGAAGGGTGAACAAAATACTCACAGGAGGAAATATGGAGACAAGTGTGAAGCAGAGACTGTAGGAAAGGCCATCCCGAGACTGCCCCACTTGGGGATCCATCCTGTATACAGACACCAAATCTGGTCGCTATTGTGGATAATAGCTGGAAATGCTTAGTGAGGAAGCCTGACAGTGCTGTCTCCTGAGAGGTTCTGCCGGAGCCTGACAAATACAGAGGCAGATGCTCACAGCCAACCACTGGACTGAGTGTGGGCTCCATGATGGAGGAGTTGAGGGGGTTTGCAGCCCTATGGAGGGAGCAAAATGTCAACTGGCCAGACATCCTTGAGCTCCCCGGGCTAGGGACACCATCCGAAGAATACACTTGGAGGGACCCATGGCTCTGGCCATATGTGTGGCAGAGGATGACCTTGATGGACAGCACTGGAAGGAGAGGTCCTTGGGCCTGAGGGTGTTCGATGCCCCAGTATAGAAGAATGGCAGGGAGGGAAGACCGGAGTGGGTAGGTGGATAGGGGAGCACCCTCACACAGACAGGGAGGAGGGATGAAATAGGCAGATTCCAAAGGGGAGACCTGGAAAGGAGAAGACATTTGAAATGTAAATAAAGAAAATATCCAATAAAAAAAAAAAACCAAGAGAAGAAAATCTAACGTGAAGGGTGGAAGCACCTTCACCACCACACACCGAGAAAATATCACAATAGAGCAAAGCCTCATGTTAATCCTGAGATCTTTTGATGTATGTGTGTTACCAGCAGCCTGCATCTCTTAAACATTTCTTTTTGCCAGGTACTATGACACATTTTACATTGAATAGATTGTTTAACCGTAGGAACAACCCATTTCCAGAAGCAAACTGGATCTCAGAAAGATTAAGTAACTTTCCCAGGGCCACATAATTGGCAGGTGACAGAGCAGTGTTGTAACCATGGCAACTTGACAAAGCAGGAACTTTGGTCTAGGATATGCCCCTAAAGCCATTTCCTCCTCTTTAAAGTCATATTCTATTACATATGAATGAATGTGTGTATTAAAATTCTTAGCCAGGCAATGGTGGTGCACGCCTTTAATCCCAGCACTTGGGAGGCAGAGACTGGCAGATTTCTGAGTTCCAGGCCACCTGGTCTAAAGAGTGAGTTCCAGGACAGCCAGAGCTACACAGAGAAACCCTGTCTCAAAAAAACAAAAACAAAAAGTCTTAGAACAGGGCCTGTCACATAGTAAGTACTAAAAAATATTACCCATTACTTTTATGACTGGTAAAATCACTACCATACACTCAAGTCAATCAGAGGAAACCTCAGGACACACTTGAGTGAGGTCGGCACGACTCTAGTCTGGAGAATTGGTTTGCTTTGGTTTTCCTTTAACTGAGTGCTTTGGTGGGGATGGCACTGTTAAGTGACCTTTGTTTCATGCCACGGTTGAGAGAGCTCAGCTCTTACCTTTAATGTGTTATCTGTGGGAAAGTGGGGTCATCCACTCCACACCTTCTCCTTCAGCAAGCAATGCCGTGAGATTATCACTGCCTAAGGTGGACTGACTCACTCAAACTGGAAGTCCAGGGAAGCTTGTCCCACCTCATTCAGTCATGTGCATTTTCCTTATGCCTTTGTTACTTTTGCTCTTTCTGTTAAGAGCTAAGAGTGCAGGGTTATTTTTTAGTTTTAGATGAACAAAAACCGAACAGGGGGAAAAGTAGCGAGTGGTGTTTTCTTAAAGGTTAACATCTGTGCACACTAAAAATTAAATTGTCGGATTGCGAGAAGGAATATCATTTATTTTTCCCCTGCTTCAAACAAATGAAAGTTTGTGTTTCATGATGGAACAAATGAAGATTTGAGACCATGTGGAAACAAGCTGAACTAATTTATTGCCAAATATTGCTTTCTGGCCATAAAGCTTTTCACCACTAGCCTCAAAAAAATGACCTCAGAAAAGCCTCATCTGAAAGGATTCACCAGCCATTATTAATTAACTCACTGACAGGCGTTGGCCCCTGTTCTGATTCTTAGCGGATTAATAATTTTAAATTATTTTAATGATTATTTTTCCTTTAAAATAAAAGGAAGGAAGGAAGGAAGGAAGGAAGGAAGGAAGGAAGGAAGGAAGGAAGAAAATGAACACCAGACTCCTCTAGAGAAAGTACCCAAGGAGCTGAAGGGGTTTGCAGCCCCGCAGGAGAAACAATATGAACCAACCAGTGCCCCCAGAGTTCCCTGGGACTAAACCCACCAATCAGAGAAAACACATAGTGGGACTCATGGCTCTAGCTGCATATGTAGCAGAGGATGGCCTATTTGGTCATCAGTGGGAGGAGAGGCCCTTGGTCCTGTGAAGGCTCTATGCCCCAGTATAGGGGAATGCCAGGGCCAGGAAGCAGGAGTGGGTGGATTGGGGAGCAGGGAAGGGAGGGGATAGGGGATTTTTGGAGGGGAAACTAGGAAAGAGAAACTAGGAAACATTTGAAATGTAAATAAAGAAAATATCTAAGAAAAAAAGAAAAAGGAAGGAAGGAAGGGAGGAAGGAAGGGAGGGAGGGAAGGAGGAAGGAAGGAAGGAAGGAAGGAAGGAAGGAAGGAAGGAAGGAAAACGAACACCACACTCCTCTCTTGCCTTCACCTAGCCAAAACTATAGTGTTTTTCTCTTCTCCATCAGTCATCAAAAGTATCAAATCTAATAGTCTCTGAAAACAACATTGATTTAGATAATAACGTCATCAAAATACAAATTACAGTAAGCTCCTCAACACTCCCCAGAGACCAGTAACTTAATAGTTCAAGTACCTACAATGGTTTCCCTAGGTTGAGAGACTAAGGCCACCTACTTTCCTTCTTCTCACCCTCTGCTCCAAGATCAGCAAGCACGGTTGGGTTCATTTGCCTAGAATAGGAATCCAGCCAAGTGAAGTGCCATTCTAGTTGAGAAGACAGAGTGCCATTTTGATTTCAGAGCAGCCTCAAGATGGGAAGCCTTTCTGATGGCAAGTCCAGGACTACTATTACCTAAGCCTGAAGAATCTGAACTCAGCTGCTCCCCTAGTATTAATTAATATGTAGGACCCCCTAGAGAGGAACTCTCTTGGGTCCCCAGGTCTCGGGAGTCAGGGTACCCTAGAAACACGAAATACAAGCCTTGCTGCAAGACACATGAGGTACTTTATTGGCGGGGCCCCGGATCGACTCGTATCTCACNCAGGAGACAGAGGAAGTCGACC
>NC_034606.1:1669801-1671708 GCF_900095145.1 Mus pahari | reverse complement strand
GGGAGAGGGAGAGGGTGAGGGAGAGGGAGAGGGAGAGGGACTGACTTACTGACTGTACAAAGCAGACTTGGTAGCCAGAAAATCTAGTTTCTCCTCAAGGGCCTGGTTTGGTTTTTTGATTGGTTGGTTGGTTTGGTTTGGTTTGGTTTGGTTTGGTTTGGTTTGGTTTGGTTTGGTGTAGGTCTTTGAAGGGTCTTCCTCCACAGCCACAACTATTTATAACTCCCTCCCGACCAGTCCATCAGCAGGGTACCTGACAGGCAGGAGAAAAGGCCCAAAAGACTTTTGTCTCAGAGCAGGAATGTGAGGAAGAATCCAGGCATCTTGGGAGTTTACCATCTTCATCTAGTCATTGCCTCTCTCCCTCATTGTCAGTTCTCCACAAGAGAACTGACTTTGATTTAATGAAGAAACAAAATTGCTGTGGGTTAGGGCATGAGGAAGGAGGCCGGGTCATATCCCTGAACTGGAGTATCACCCATCATCTAGACTCAGTGGTTTTTGTCCCCTCTGATCCTCAGATCTCAGGGCTCATCCTTCAGGTCTCAGGACTAGTTGTGGCCAGAAAGCCCAGTGCTAGGATGTGTTACTCTATTCTCTTTGTTAGATTGTTTCCTTCCTCCTGTTTTGTTTTAAAAATCAATGGGGGAAGGTCTTCCCTAAACAGTCAAGATTCCAGCCAATTCTTTCCTGCCCATACCATCCTCCATTGTTAAATTGAATTAGTGCCTCTTTATAGATAGCCTCATTTGTCTCTAGGCTATCCTAAGAGAAATACGATTTTAAATGAAGTTTTGGGGTGAACTCAACTGACTCTCAGTAGGCAGTCAATATACTGAAACACGTCTATCCCAGGCTAAGTTAACTGGCATCTTGGAGAGCTACACTTCCCATCTAAAAGGTATGATGGCTTAATTCATATTTAAAGATGAGACAGTTCCACCTGGATGAATAATTTGCCTGAAGTAAGAGTGAATTTTAGTTTTTCAAGGGCAGAACCCCAGCCTTGACCAGAGATACAGTGGGAACACATCCATGTAGCCTGCTTCCTTGGGCTTCAATTTGTGACTCCTGACAAGGCCACAGAAGGTGAGCAGCTCGTCTCCTAAGTTAGAAACCTGTCTCTTCAAAAGACCAGACAGAGCATCACTCTGAAATCAGATGTAGCAGGGACAGATGGCTCAGGCCACTGGTAGAAAGGGTGCATTACAAAAACATTTTAAGGAAGTGTGAGTGACTACAACACTTTTAAATCCTTATGAAAAGCCGAATAACCTCTAAAGACAGTAGCTTATCACCTTAAATAATGTAAATAAGCATGAAACCAGAGATTGTCATCTGAGCATTGAGGAGTCCAAGGTCAGCCAGGCCTATATTCTCTCTAAGGAGACCCTGTCTCCAAAGAAGACCAACAAAAAATGCAGATGGCATAAAACAAGCAAGTATACTTCCATTAGAAGACAAAGGTATCCTGAGGTACCCAAAGTTAAAGTTATTGAGGATAAAGGATGAGTATACTGCTGTGGGGTTATCCTCTTGACTCACAGTCATTGGAGGCTCGAATGAAGCAACATATATGGGCAGCGACTCTGAAGGGCAGCGACTCTGAAGGGCTAGTTGTAGATTTGAAGTCAAATAAACCACACTACCTTCAGGTGAGGGAACTGAGCAGGCTTGAAAGGGCGGGCTTGCCTTACATCCTCACGGTGTAGTAAGAGACTAGGGTGAGAAGAGCGGGCTTGCCTTACATCCTCACGGTGTAGTAAGAGACTAGGGCGAGAAGAGCGGGCTTCCCTTACATCCTCACGGTGTAGTAAGAGACTAGGGCGAGAAGAGCGGGCTTGCCTTACATCCTCACGGTGTAGTAAGAGACTAGGGCGAGAAGGGCGGGCTTGCCTTACATCCTC
>NC_034606.1:1656922-1667601 GCF_900095145.1 Mus pahari | reverse complement strand
TAGCTGCATATGTAGCAGAAGATATCCTAATTGGCCATCACTGGGAAGAGAGGCCCCTTGGTCTTGCAAACTTTATATGACCCAGCACAGGGGAAGGCCTGGGCCAAGTAGTGGGAGTGGGTGGGTTGGGGAGCAGGGGTGGGGGTGGGGTATAGGGAACTTTCGGGATAGCATTTGAAATGTAAATAAAGAAAATAATAACAAATAAATAAATAAATAAGAAAAAAATAATTTGGACTGAAGAGAGGAACACTCGAAAGCCCTGAGGCAGTTTGAAGTGTGCCCAGAAGGTTCATGCTACTTTATCATATCAGATCAGAAAACTCGTTTTTAAAAACTTTCTTCCTCTTAAGAACCTAATTTGAAATAATCCTTTGTTTTACAAAGAAAAAAGATGACTGGCCAATATTTTCCTCAAGTTCACATATGTGCTTTTTATTACTTTGCATTTAGTACAGTGTTTACTAATGCATATATTTTTATTTTTAAAATTGTCACTAGAAATTGCTCTGAAAATCATGTGTATAATCTTGTCTTCACAGTATATTATAAGAGGAAATTTACCTGTAGCTTTATACTACGCTAAATAGATTATTGTCAAACTTATGTAACATTAAACACTATTTGTTCTCATAAACTGAGTTCAAAACCTAGACCATGTCGTTAAGAGGGGCGGAAAATCAGCACCTCCAAGTGCGACTTTACAGACAGACCAGATGATCCAGTTTCATTCGAGGCTGTTTGTAAATTATAGCCACAACAGAGATATACTCAGTGGTTAAAAAAAAATCAACTGTAGTTCCTGAAAACAGCTACTTAGATAAAATTTTCTCAGGCTGCTAATTATATATAAATAGGGTTGTTTTAGTACATAAAGGCCCTTCTTTCTACCCCTGCTGTTCCTCCTGTGCACCCACCATGGTTCTAAGTGATGATAAAATCATGACCAGATTATAATTAAGTTTATGATGTGCTCTATCTGTACTAGGCTAACCTGGGATTCTATATCCTAGTAAAGTATTGGGACTCTACAGTGAGGAGGTCCCTCTCACCACATTTACTTCTGGAAGGACTGCCATTAGGGACAGCAGTTAAAGTGACCATTGCTGAGTTTCAAAGTCTAGATCCCCCAAGCTCACAGGCTCCAGGAAGGAGTGAGAAAAGAGCTGGTCATCATGAGGTAGACTTCCCTACCCTAGAGTCTCAGCACATCCATCCACTAGAGATGGACCTATATCTGTGTATGTACATCCGCTCTGTACGTCATGGTGTGGAAACAGTATGACTGGGCCCTTACCTCTCCATGTGTGTATGTTCTGATCGTCTCTGTCTTTGGGAAAACTTCTCTGAAGAAGATAGGACTCACATGGAACAACAGAGAAAGTCTGAAGTTATGTCATGCTCTGTCTGCTCCCTGGCTTTTATTCTCCTTTAAGGATGCGGTGCTCTTTAGGGATAGTTTGATGACTTGTGTTTTAATGGGACCACTGGGGCTGCCAGGGGTGAGGAAGAATGGCCTGCATTTTAACAACATAACTGGTGATGCTTATATCAAGAGAAGCTTTAAGGTACCCATCTGATGAGGCAAACTTGAAATCACAGTATTTAGGAGACTGAGTCAGGAGAAGTTGTGAGTTCAAGGCCAGCCTATATTACAAAATGAGTTCTAAATCAGCTAAGACTACCATGGCAAGACCCTGTCCCAACTGGAAAGAGGAAAAAGGAAAAACTTTAATTGTTTTTTAAATTTGGTTTGTCTTTTCTTTTTTATTCAAAGGTATGACACTAGCATTTGCAGGAACATATTTATTGGTGAATTTTGCTCCAAATATCACCCAGGCTATCTCAGCAAGAACAGTACAGTATTACTTTGTTGGCTGGCAATTCCTGGTCTATGTGGTAAGAGTTCTAATATTTTACCGTTTCTAAAGTATATTATCTAGACTTGGTAGCTACAGTGTGAGAAAACCCATGTAACCCTTCTTTTCAACACAGTGATTTACTAAAGTATAAGTGTACATAATCAGTAGTGAAGCATGCGAGCTGCTAAGTCACTGTTAAAGCGTCTTCCCAAAAAGTCCTCATTGAGGTCAAAGCAATAGCAGTGGTACAGTTCCAAGGGATGTGAGGAAAGAAAGGGGAAGGACAAGGAGGGAGTGAGGGAGGGGAAGAGGGAGGGACGAGAGAGGAGGGAGTTAGTGCAATAGGTACTTGAAGACATTAACTGAGGTACTGGATACAGTGGCCGCATCTGGTAAGTATAAAGGACAAATTGGATTCAAGCAGTAAATATGTGACTTGCTACCAAAGCTAGCTAAAACAGGAGAAAAAAAAACATTCTAGAAAGGGCACGTATAGAAAAACTAGAATTGTCTAACTGAGCATTTAGTTTGACAAAAAGCTTGTAAATTTGATAATAAGGAATCAAAGGCTAGAAACTCATACTAATTCTGGGACTTCTTATAATTAGAAGTGACCTCAGGGGCTGGAGAGATGGCTCAGTGGTTAAGAGCACGGACTGCTCTTCCAGAGGTCCTGAGTTCAATTCCCAGCAACCACATGGTAACTCTTGACCATCCAAAATGAGATCTGATGCCCTCTTCTGGTGGGTGTGAAGAGAGCAATAGTGTACTCATATACACAAAATAAATAAATAAATCTTAAAAAAAAAAAAAAAAAGAAAGAAAGAAAGAAGTGACCTCAGAAAGGTACCTGATACAGTTCTCTGCTGAAAAAAAATTACCCTACTCTACAAACTTAGTGTGAAAAACATGGTGTGGGTGTTTACAGGTGTTACACGTGACCTTTGCCCCCAAGTGTAACTCAGGCTCCTGTCACAGCCGTCTAATGACAAGAGTTCTCTTTTGTTGTTTTTGTTGTTGTTGTTGTTGTTTTAAGATGGGGTTTCTCTGTGTAGCCCTGGCTGTCCTGGAACTCACTCTGTAGACCAGGCTGGTCTGGAACTCAGAAATCTGCCTGCCTCTGCCTCCCAAGTGGTGAGATTAAAGGCGTGTGCCACCACTGCCTGACTGTCTCACTATCTCTGACACAATCATGACCCCTGGAACACAAATATCTATAAATATTCTCTAGTGTCTCCCTCTTTATTCCTTCTCTTACAACATGGAAAAGTAATGAATTTCTGTGTTTAAGTATTCATTTACTATGCACTATTAACTAATCATCCTGTAGCCTTCCAAGGTACCCACTTTCTAGCTCCTTCTCTTTTCTCATTACATCTAGCATATCTCTCTCCATATATTGCTGAGAAAGAACAGAGGGAGGAAGGGAGAAAACATGGGGAGAGGGAGAGACAGGGTAGAGGGAGAGAGAGAATGAGAATGAATTCATGAATTTGTGCAGTGTCTATTTCATGCCCATCTGGAATGCCTCTCTTCAATGCCTCTCAGTATATTTTACATTTCTTTCCCTCTCTGAATAATCCATCCATCTCAGGCTCTTTGTGAGCATCTCAACTGCCTATGTCTACTTATATAATATATGCTATCAATGTTCAGGGCCATGCTGGAATCCTTAGCAAGATCCTATCTCAACATTACTCCCAAAAGACTAATTTGCCTAGTGATTAATGAATGACTAACGAGTCATTCATATGTTTCTGTATTACACCAAGTATAAATACAGCATTTGAATTGCTTTTCAGGACTGATCAGAATCATACATCAAGTTAATAAAAGTATTCCAAAGTCTTAATCAGTTATGCACCTTCCACCAAGTAATTGTAAAGTTACATAGACCATCTCAGCTCTCACTTGTGTTTCCATGGACCATGGTGCCTGTGTTATGTCCAGTTCTCCATGGAAATGGATGCCTTGTCACAAGACCAGGAGCCTACCCCCTGCTTGGTGCCCTTGTGCAAGAAAGGAGTTTGAGAAGTCTGGTGTCTATACTGTCGGTTCCATCACTGGCCCCGCTTCTCAGGCTCCTCTGCCACAGAGGAGTAGTTCTCTTTGCAAAGCCTGTCACAAAGTCACAGCTAAATGGGGTCTCAAGCTCAGAGTAACTTGTAAAAATATAGAACACGTCCCATGAGGAATCTGCCATGTGTGTAAGTGAGCTAACAGCTTGTGTCCTCAAGGAAGGAGAGGGTTTGGCCTCCTTAGTTCTATATGTCCTGTTTGGCCAAGGAGCTGTAGACCATTCCTTGAGCAATCCACCTGTTAATATGTGCTTTGCAGCCATCCTAGGAAGTACAGCCTTAAGCCTCAGTTACATCATACTCTTTGGCAGCTTGGTGGTGGCTGTTTGGCCCACCCAGACTTTCCAATAAACTCAAATTGAAACCTCTGTTCTGAACATAAAATCCTTCACACAGTAATCTACACGGTGCTCATTTTCTTTCCTCAAATCAGCAGCAGCATGGGCCAAACCTATCATTTGGAACAAATGTGTGCCCCAATGCTGATTATTAAGTCTGCAGTTCTGACAAAGCGGATTGAACACCCACCATCTGGTGCTGTCAACTCGGAGGAAGCTGCTTCTATTAAACAACTCTTACATGAGATCCCTTTGCTTTGTTGTCTAGATGAAAACAACACTGTTCCTGCAGCAGGACATGGACAGTGAACCCCTCTGACAGAGCAGGCAAGGCCTGTACACAGTTCTGGTCTCGTTCTACACTTCACCTGTGCAGCAGTCCTATGCGCGGGAACGTTGTCTTCTTCACCTCCTAGAAGAAGAAACTGAGGCATAGGGAGAGGTTCAGTAGCTTGGCCAAAGTCAATGAATACAGAGAGTCAGAACTCCAAGTAACACTGCCTTTCTCTGAAGGGCACACTCGAACACGTCACTGAACTGCTTTTGCAGGGTCGGGGCAACTGACTACCAAGGGTCAAATCTACCCACAGAGAATTTTGACAGAGCCTATTTCTGTTAGACAAAGAAGTCCTTTTAATGAAGGAAAGAAAGAAAAAGGGTGGGACTGCAAAGATGGTTCAGTGATTATAAGAACATACTGTTCTTGCAAAGGACTTCAGTTCCTAGCACCCACATCAGGTGTTTAAACAACCATCCATAATTCCATCTCCAAGAGATCTACTCTCCTGACTTCAATGGGCACTCACACTCAAGTACAAACATACACACATGTACGAGCATGAACACACAAACACACACATGTATGCATACACACCAATACACACACATACACAACACATGTACACACACATGTACATACATGCCAATGTGCTCACATACACACATGCATACACATTAGTGCACACACAAACACACACGCATTTATATATATATACATACCACACAGAAGAAATGCACTCAGACTCAAATTGGTGAAATTCACCTGCTTTGACACATCATCTTCTAGACTACCACTGACTCCTTTAGAACCAAAATGGGATAACTAGTACCATAAAATTCTAGTTACATTCAAGAACCAGTTAAGAAACTTCTGAGTGCACACCTTTAATCCCAACACTGTGGAGGCAGTGGCAGGTGGATCTCTGTGAGTTNAAGGCCAGTCTGGTCTACATAGTGAGTTCTAGGCCAGGCTAGCCAGAGTTATGTAGAGAGACACTCTCTCAAAAAAACAGAGAGCTGGGAGGGAGAGGAGAGAGGGCAGAGAATGAGAGGGAAGAAAAGAAAAGAAAAAAGAAATGAAATAAATTCTGAAACCAACTCAGAAAATTTATCTTAAAGATGATTCTTTGGAAAGGACTTCAGGAATCGAAACCTGAATCAGTTTTCTATGAGCTCCATAATAACTTACCGCACACTCGACAGCTTTAAACAATAGAAATAGATTGCCACATTACTTGCCAGGGCCTCCAGAAAGGAGCCTGTCCCTTCCCAGCTCCTGCCCAGCCTGGGCTTCTGCTTGAATCATCCAGTTCACCTTCCATTTCAGGCCCAGAGCCTTAGCCACAGCTTTAAAAACCCAGTGACAATGCCATAATGTAAACAAATGTTCTGGGTGTTTAAACCTGGGTCCCTGGCTGGGTGCCATTATTCAACATGCTGGAGGCAGGATCCTTTAACATGCCCCACATACACAGCAAGCCTCAGTTTCCTCGCCCATGAAATGAAGGTAGTCACAGTGCCTACCTCCTGAGCACTGGGTTCACAGAGCAGTCAGCAAGGAGGCTTCTCCATGGGGTGCCAGAGCCCATGGAGCCACAGGTGGCTAACACTGCAGAGAAAAGTGTATCCAAGGCTAGCTGTTGTTCAGACTTGAATATTTTCCCTGAGAACTGGGTGGCCTCTTGGCCCACAGTGGAACCCAGTGCCACTATAGGCATTCTGTGGATGATGGGAATTCAAGCATTATTTGTTCTGAAGCCACAGAGAGAGAATCTGAGAAGGAAAAAAATCTAGAGCAGGCATGAAGCAAATGTTCCATGTTCTATGTCATGGCAAAGGGCCCTCCATCTCCTGGTAATGAGCAGGTGAGAACCAGATCCCGGCACCTGAGGGACACTGGGCTCAAAAGGCTTTCCTGGTTTTTTGTTTTCTATTGTTTACTTTGGGGGGGGGTTGTTTGTTGGCTTGCTTTTTAACTTTTTTAAAAATCTTTTTTTAACCTCTTGCAATTTTTTTACACTTATTTTTATTATATATTTTCTTTATTTATATTTCAAATGTTATCCCCTTTCCTAGTTTCCCCTCTGAAAATTCCCTATCCCCTCCCCCCCTCCCCCTGCTCCC
Source organism: Mus pahari (assembly GCF_900095145.1). NCBI lineage: Eukaryota > Metazoa > Chordata > Mammalia > Rodentia > Muridae > Mus > Mus pahari. The sequence continues at coordinate 1,660,920 of NC_034606.1, read as the reverse complement.
CAACCCACCCACTCCACCTTCCTAGCCCTGGCAGTCCCCTGTACTGGGGCATAGAACCTACAATGTGTGAGTGCTCTGCTACATGGACACCTGCATGTCAGAAGAGAGCATCAGATCCCTTTAGAGATGGTCATGAGCTACCATGTGGGTGCTGGGAATTGAACTCAGAACCTCTGGAAGAACAAGTGCTCTTAACTGCTGAGCCATCTCTTCAGCCCCAAGGCCTTCCTGTTAAAGGTGGGAGGAGACCAAGACACCATGCAGTCCTTTTGTGCAGATTGGTGGAAGAACATTCTGGGCAAAGCACAGAGCTGTCTGAGAATAACAAAGAAACAGAGGGAGTGATAGAAGAGGAAATGGGAGAGAGCAAGGAAGAGCAGGAGAGAGCCCGGCTGGCAGAGTGGCCCATCTGTGAGGTCTACAGCAGAAGCTAAACATTATCATCCAGAAGAAATGTAGTCTTTAATGTACAGAGAATAGAGAGCCATAAGAAATCCAAGCAAAAGAATGGCTGGATCTAATTTATATTTTCACTCCCTGAATCAATTTGGATGGATCTCATGCATACTTGTTTCTTTGTTTCTTTGTTTGTTTGTTTTTGTTTTTCTCTGAGTCTGATTTACTTATTTCTCTTAATGTAGTATGATTTCTACCCATTTTCCTGCATGTCCTTTATAGGTAAATAAGTTCTGGGCTGCTCTCTTAGTGGGGTTTTATTGCTGTCAAGGGGCAGCATGCCCATGGAAAGTGTTATAAAAGAAAACATTTAATTAGAGCTAGCTTTCAGTTTCAGAGGTTTAATGCGTTATCATCGTGCCAGGAAACGTGGTAGCACTCAGGCAGCCATGATACTGGAGAAAGGTGCTAAAAGTTCTAGTCCTGACCCGCAGGCAGCAGCAGGACACTGAGTGCCACACTAGGCCTGGCTTGAGTGCTGAGACCTCAACGCTGCCCCCACAGTTGCCTCCCGCTTCAACAATACTACACTTCATGGCCAGGCATTCAAACCCAGGAACCTATGGGGCCATTCCTATTCAAACCGCCACAGCTGCCAAACAGTAGAAGTTTTGAAAGGTAAGAATAGGGCCGGGCAGTGGTGGTGCACACCTTTAATCCCAGCACTCGGGAGGCGGAGGCAGGCGGATTTCTGAGTTCGAGGCCAGCCTGGTCTACAGAGTGAGTTCCAGGACAGCCAGGGCTACACAGAGAAACCCTGTCTCGAAAAACAAAACAAAACAAAACAAAACAGAAAGAAAAAAGAAAAGAGAAAGGTAAGAATAGTCAGACAAAATGGAAGACAACTACAGCCATGCAAGGAGGCTGGCAGAGGGCAAAGGAGAGAGCTGGGAGCCTCAGTGGGCATGGCTACAGGAGGATTGCCCAGCTTAGCACAGCATGTCTGCTCAGCACACACCAGGACAGTAAACAGTTAGAGAAATGAGCCTGGAGTGGCAGGGAGCCTAGAGAGCTGGGCTCAGCGTCACTGGTGGGTGGGTGATATTCAAGCACCTCGGGTGACTGAGGGTCCTGACACTACCCTGCATTTACAGTCGGCCCTGGGAATCTCAGCCACCCAAACCTTCGTGAGAACCCGCCGCAAACGCAAACACATACTGGGGCATCTGGTAGACTATGGAGAGAAACTTACTCTTTTTTTTTTTAATCTTTTTTAATTTTTAGATGTTAGAAATCCTAGTTTTCTGCATCCTTCTGTATTTCCATAAAAGGAAAGGAATGAAGCACATTGTGGTCCTGCTCACCCTGGTGGCACTCCTTGGTAAGAAACTGCTGTGTGTCCCGTGTCAGAGGGAGTATGGAAGGAAGACACGGGACAAGCCAGCCCTTTCTCACTGTTTCTATTTTCTGACTCTGAAAAAGAAAGTCTAAATTACACAAAGTACACTTTGCACATCATTTCTCAATTTATACATATTTAGTTCTTTTAAGAATATAGTGAAGTTTTTTGTCTGTTGTTATAAGGACGAAGACCATGAGTTTCTTAAACACCAGTTCCTTCATTCTTGGTTATTTTTTATCCCAGCATCTCCTGGCAGGATTAGAACCTGAAGCTTAGATAACAACTGTGTTTAATGTCTTCCTTTCCCCCTCTTCTCAGGTCTCTCTTTCACACGTTTATACCAACGCGGGAGAGCTCCCTGCAAATTCTGAGTAGTTTTCTTATAATGCTTCATTTAGAGCTCCTCTTTGTCATAAAACGCAAGACTTAATGGCACTGACACTGTTGGATAAGCTGTGCCTCACCACAAAGATGGCCAAGGTCTCCCCTTTCCACCTCACCTGCCCTCTCCTTGGGGGAGGATTTGTGTTTAGGGCAGTTGCTTTTGGGTGCAAATGTGCCCTGCACAAAACACAACCTGCAGGGGTAAACAGATGGGGGACCTTATATTTGTTTCTTTTCAAAGTACCAGGCAGGGAGACTAGAAGCAAACATAACAGAATTAAGATCATATATGTCAGCTCTGAACCTAACAGAATTAGGATCATACATGTCAGCTCTGAACCTAACAGAATTAAGATCATATATGTCAACTCTGAACCTAAGTGTTTTTAAAGTTTTTTTAAAGTTTTGAAGAAGAAGATTTTCAAATTAGGCTTTAGAGAAACTCTCAGATTAATCTTCAAAATGACTCTGAATTGGATTCAGTCCATGTGCATGGGTATAGACAGCTCTGTGTGAGTTACTGAAATAGCCACATACACGCCTGCTTCCCTCCTTCCTGGGTGTCTACACCTACCATGGTTAGCACTCAGTACAAAAGCAGGAACCTCACTTAGGACCATCTCCCTCTGTGACCCGCCTGCAGGTATGAAACGCTTTGAACACATATACATATATCTTTACCTAGAGCTGGGTAACTTATGCCTGAAGTAGAACGAATGCAGGTATCATGGTTTACTAAGTTAAAAACGAGGCAGATAATAATAAATGTAGCAAGCAAGATGTTCTGATAAGAAGATGTATAGTTTAGCTGAGTGTGATGGTGCACATCTTTAATCCTAGCTCTCAGAAAGCAGAGGCAGGTGGCTCTCTGAGTCCAAAGACAGCCTGGTGGACATAATGAGCTCCAGAACAGCCAGGAATATATAGTGAAACCCTGTTTTAAAAAAAAAAAAGTCTAGTCAAAAGGTGTATCATATCTAATGTCCTGTGGGAAAATCTCAGAAATCTAATTAATAGAGAGGTAACAGGAGGAGGAGGGGGCTTGTCTCTGCTCGTGGGAGATAAAAGACATAAGAATGTTTTTAAAAGATTTGAAGCAGGAACTCAGCGGATGGTCCCAAGGTCCCCAGAGGAATCTCCATAGCACAAGTGCCCTAGCACACCCAGAATCTTAGGATCACTGAGGAGAATTGGCCTACAGAGAGGGCTCTGACCCTGGGACTAAGGTCCCTGGTCTCTCAGAGACCAGTCCACAAAGGAGAACAACAGAGCTGCAGAAGCAACAGAGCTTCTTGGACAGGGGCCCTTCGGGCCTTCATCTTCATCCAAGAGGGGTCTGAGGTCCAGACCTCTGTGGGCCTTTCCTGGAAGAGGAGAGCTTGCCTGCAGAGAGTGATCTGAACACTGGGACTCAGGAGAGAGTTGGACTCCGAGGAGTGCTGACAGAGGCTAACAGAATCACAGGAGGAACAAGGTCCAGCAGAGACAGCTAGAATATCTAACACCAGAGATTACCAGATGGCAAAAGGCAAATGTAAAATCTTACTAATAGAAACCAAGACCACTCAGCATTATCAGAACCCAGTACTCCCACCACAGAGAGTCCTGGATACCCCAAAACACCCAAAAAGCAAAATTTGGATTTAAATTCATATCTCATGATGCTGGTAGAAGATTTTAAGAAGGGCATTAATAACTCACTTAAAGAAATACAAGAGAACACTGCTAAACAGGTAGAAGTACTTAAAGAGGAAATACAAAAATCCCTTAAAGAATTATAGGAAATCACAACCAAACAGGTGAAGGAATTGAACAA
>NC_034606.1:1654788-1656072 GCF_900095145.1 Mus pahari | reverse complement strand
CTCAATTACCATAGATGGAGAAACCAAAGTATTCCATGACAAAGCCAAATTCACACAATATCTTTCCACAAATCCAGCCCTTCAAAGGATAATACAGGGGCAACTCCAACACAAGGAGGAAACTATGTCCTCGAAAAAGCAAGGGGCTGGCGAGATGACTCAGTGGTTAAGAGTGCCGACTGCTCTTCCGAAGGTCCTGAGTTCAAACCCCAGCAACCACATGGTGGTTCACAACCATTCATAATGAAATTGATGCCCTCTTCTGCAGTGTCTGAAAACTGCTACAGTGTACTTACATAGAATAAATAAATAAGTCTTTAAAAAAAGAGAGAGAGAAAAAGAAAAAGCAAGAAAGTAATCCTTCAACAAACCTAAAAGAAGACAGCCACAAGAACAGAATCCCAACTCTAACAACAAAAATAACAGGAAGCAACAATGACTTTTCCTTAATATCTCTTAATATCTGTGGACTCAATTCCCCAATAAAAAGACATAGACTAACAGACTGGCTACATAAACAGGACCCAACATTTTCTGTATACAGGAAACCCACCTCAGGGACAAAGAGACACTACCTCAGAGTGAAAGGCTGGAAAATAATTTTCCAAGCACACAGTCTGAAGAAACAAGCTGAAGTAGCTGTTCTAATATCAAATAAAATAGACTTCCAACCCAAAGTTATCAAAACAGTCAAGGAGGGGCACTTCATACTCAAAAGGTAAAATCTTCCAAGATGAACTCTCAATCCTGAATATCTATGTTCCAAATGCAAGGGCATCCACATTCATTAAGGAAACTCTAGTAAAGCTCAAATCACATATCACACCTCACACAATAAGAGTGGGAGACTTCAACACCCCACTCTCATCAAGGGACAGATCATGGAAACAGAAATTAAACAGAGACACATTGAAATTAACAGAAGTTATTAAACAAATGGATTTAACAGATATCTACAGAACATTTTATCCTAAAACAAAAGGATGCACCTTCTTCTCCACAACTCAGGGTACCTTCTCCAAAATTGACCCTAAAATTGGTCACAAAACAGGCCTCCACAGATACAAAAATATTTAAATGATCATGCATCCTATCAGATCACCACAGACTAAGGCTGATCTTCAATAACAACATAAATAATAGAAATCAAACATTCACATGGAAGCTGAACAACACTCTAATCAATGATAACATGGTCAATGAAGAAATACAGAAAGAGATTAAAGACTTTTTAGAGTTTAATTAAAATGAAGCCACAACATACCCAAACTTATGGGACACAAT
>NC_034606.1:1646870-1654777 GCF_900095145.1 Mus pahari | reverse complement strand
CCTGGCAAATACAGAAGTGGATGATCACAGTCATCTATAGGATGGAATACAGGGCCACCAATGAAGGTGCTAGAGAAAGTACCCAAGGAGCTGAAGGGGTCTGCAACCCTGTAGGTGGAACAACAATATGTACTAACCAGTACCCCCAGAGCTCATGTCTTTAGCTGCATATGTAGCAGAAGATGGCCTAGTCGGCCATCATTGGGAGGAGAGGCCCTTGGTCTTGTGAAGATCATATGCCCCAGTACAGGGGAATGCCAGGGCCAGGAAGCAGGAGTGGGTGGGTTGAGGAGCAGGGCGGGGGCGGGGAGGGTATAGGGAGCTTTCTGGATAGCATTTGAAATTTAAATGAAGAAAATATCTAATAAAAAAAAGGTTTGCAGCAGACAGTCCAATAATTGAATTCTTATCTCCCTTATCCCTGAACAGAATCCCTTCTCTCCTCTGGTGGATGTTGTTTACAAATGTAGATTCTGTAATTGGTCCTTGATAAATTCCGGAAAGTTGAGTAGTACAAATCGCATTCCTAGTGAAATAAAAACAGAAAATAATTACAAAGCTAGATACTTATAGAAGCCTACACCTGTATGAATTAATAGCTCTGCAGCTGCAAGCACCAAGTGCAAATCCAGCTTTAGCTGCAGCACATAGTTCAAGATCATTGTGAAAATAGTCAATAGGAAGGCCTACAACTGCTGATGACTATTGTGATCACAGAAAATTAAGGCTTTAAATGTAAATCAACTAGAGTCAGCTCAAGAAGTAGTTTTAAAAAGGAGTAAAGCAGTAAAAATTGTAATAGACAGAAAGAAGCGTCTGATTAAAATAAAGGCAAATTTCAGTGAAATAGAAAGCATGGAAACAGACTAAGAATAGACCTAGGAAGCAGATCTTCAAACACAACAAATAAAATTCTTCTTAGGAAAAACATCACAAACATTAAAAACATACAGGAGAGATAAATGAGCAGAAATACAGATAAACATATGAATGTATATTTAGTAGAGCATAAACAAGTACCTTAGTTTTTTTTCTAATACTTAACTCTTTTTGTTAACTATGAAAAAGAGTAAAAAGTAATTCGCAAACCAGGCCCTAAGGAAGTTGATCTCGACAGTGCCAAGGCCATGCCCTCACACCTTCCATGGCCTGACATGGTTCAGACATTGGGACCATGTGGACATAGGAAGAAATCTTTCACTTTTAAAACATGGACAGACAGTGCAGACCTCCAAATCTGGAGAAAAAAAAGATATCACAAATAGAGAATACTATAAACTAATTTCTCTGCCTAATATTGATACAAAAATCCTAAATGAAGTCAGCCCCAGAACAAGCTGTGCCTATGAGCATGTTGTCTGATGAAGGTGGATCATCTCCTTTGTGCTGTGTAAGATATTTTCACTTGCTTTCCACTTCTGTGTTTAATGTATTGCTGGAGCTAAGCTTCCTTGTCAAATTAATCCCACAAAGATGCAGAAAATGCATTTTATTTGTGTTATGTTTACCTAGAAGCAAGTCCAGCGAGTATTCAAGCATCTGAGTTAACCAAGAAGCCCTAATTCTGGGAGAAATCCATTCTGGGAGCCAGGGAGGTGGTTCAGCAGGGAAGGGCGCTCGCTGCCAAGTCTAATGACCTGAGTTTAATCCCTGGGACTATATGGTAGAAGGAGAGAACCGAGAACAACTCCTACAGGTGTTCTCTGGTCTCCACATGGCACACACACATACACACACACATATATACATATATATATATGAGATTAAGTTTATATTTAAAAAAGAAACCCATTATCTTTTGTTGTAATTTCAAAATATAATGACATATACATATAAAAATGTTATAATGGAACCCATTGCTTTATAAAGTAACTTTAAAAATTGATAAAATAAGTAAAATTAATTTATTTTGATGAGAAAGAGCAATATATTTTATCATGTTTATGAGTCAAAAGGAAGCTTTTGAGATTGTTGGTTGAGTTGCACAAACTATGTTATGCGTGTGCTCTGGGGTTCTAGTGTACAACACAACTGTAGTTAACATGATATTCGGTACTTAAAGCTTTCTGATAATAAGTTCTCACATCTGTACATAGAATAATAACTGTGTACAATGAAGGACACATTGAACAACCTGAATCTGATAATCATTTTATTACACATGTGAAGACCAAATTGTCGTGTTGTATTCCTAAATGCATGCAATGCTATTTTTCAATGATACTGCAATAAGCTAGACGAATAAATAAGAAAGTATTACATACTTATCTCAATGTATCTCAAAAGGTACCTTAAAGTTTAATATCTATTCTTGCTTTAAAGAACTTGGCAGTGAAATACCGAAAGATGATTTCATTAAAGTAGGGACTAAGAAGAAGACAGCACCTATGCACATCTTAATGTCTGGGCATTCTGCAGTCATCACTAGTGACTTCTACAAGAAAACAAAATAGTTATGAAAGTCATGGGCAGATCTGAAATTTTTAAGTGTTGTATAAAGTGGAAATGTAGCACATGAAGGACTGGACAGATGAACTGGACAGATGGCCCAGTGTTTAAGAGCAGTAAGCTGTTCTTCCAGAAGACCTGGATTTAAGTCCCAACACCCACATAGTGGCCCACAACCATCCATAACTCCATTTTTGAGGGAATTCTCTTGGTCTTATCAGGCATCAGTCATGTAAGTGGTACACAGACATACATGCATGCAAAATACCTATACACAGAAAACTAGAATTAACAAAATTAAAAAATGCCATGAGGCAAGTGAAAGAGCGTGGAAGTGTGTGGGTAGTTCTGTCTCACTGTACTTCAGATATGGGGCAGGGCAGTCAATAGTTCAAGGCCACACTCAGCTTCACCTTCAGCTTGAGCCAGCCTAAACTATGTAAGACCCCTAGCTCAAAAAATTTTGTTTAAGAAAAGGAGAAAAGAAAAGGAGAGAAAAGGGGAGGAGAGAAGGGAAGGGGAAATAAGAGAGCTTCCAATAAGTAGCTATCTTTGCCTATATTATATTATAAGATAATTTCTTTACACAAAGAGACAGACAGAGACCCGAGAGACAGAATTTTCTGAAAAAAATTCCTTTTATTGAAAGTATGTTTTCTCATATAATAATCCCAATTGTGGTTTCCCCTCCATCTCCTCCTCCTAGTTCCTCCCCTCCCCTCCTCCCTTCTAGATCCACCCTCTTTTCTGTCTCTCATTAGAAAACAGTCTTCTAAAGACTAATAATAAAAACACAAAAGTTAACACACTGTGATTAGGAAAAATAAACAGAGGGAAAAGAGCTGAAGAGTAAGCATAAGAAAGAGAGACCCACTCATTGGCACACTCAGGAGCCCCACAAAATACTAAACCAGAAGCCATAATATCATGGACAGGGCCTGGTGCAAGCCATCATAGGCCCTATGCATGTTTCCTCAGTCTCTGTGAGTTCATATAAGTGTTGACCTTGTTGATTTACAGGGCCTTGCTTTCTTGGTATCCTCCCCCCACCCACCCCATATCTTACACTCCATATCTCACACCCCATATCTTACACTCCATATCTCACACCCCATATCTCACACTCCATATCTTACACCCCATATCTTACACCCCATATCTTACACCCCATATCTTACACTCTCTGGCTCCTCTTTCACAGGGTTCTCTGAGCCCTGAGGAGAGGGATTTGATAGGCATCTTGTTTAGGGCTGAGTGTTCCAAGGTCTCTCTCTCTGCATACTATCTCGTTGTGGGCCTCTGTATCTGTTCCTGGAGGAAGCTTCTTGAAGACGACTGAGTAATACACTGGCCCACGAGTCGGGTAGAACATCCTTAGGAGTCATTTCTATTGCTAACTTTATTTTAGAACAGTAGCATTTGGCTTTTCCCTAGGTCTGTGGGCTATCTAGTCTCAGGTTCCTATTTACCCAAGCAGTGTTAAGTAGGGATTCCATCTCTTGAAGTGGACCTTAAATCAAATCAGATATTGGTTAGTTACTCCCACAAGCTTTGTGCCACCATTGCCCTACCATATCTTGCAAGTTGGGATGTAATCTAATCTGAGGACTGGAAACTTCATTTGGTGACAAGAAATGGCCTCTGTCTCCCCTACTACTTGGTGATTTCATTTAGATCGTCTTCATATATGTATATATTTTAGAAAGCGTCTACTGTATTAGGTTTCCATACTACTTCAAGTGCTCCTAATTTTAGATACTTTAATTGTAAATTGATGATGTGTAATTATATAAAGTTATGGGGTAAAGGGACATTATGATTTTTGAACACTGTTAAAATGATTACATCAAGACAGTAAACGTGATCTCAAACATTGACATTGTGTGTATGTTGAGATCATTAAATTTTATTTTCATAGCAATTTCTGAATGTCAATTAAATCTCAGGATAAATCTAGTGGTTTTTGCTATTTTGATGTGGTATAGGATTGAGTTCTGTTGCACAATGTTATCAATGACAATCTGTGACTTCATTTCTTTAAAAAAAAAAATCTGAAGTCTCTATGCACAGTCCTCTCAAAGATCAGAATGCTGGGGGATCCAGAAACATTGCTTTATTTTTATCACACTTCAGTTGTCAAAGAAAAATTAACAACGGAAATATTGATGGCTTTGATCAGGAGGTGTTAATTTAGTATGTAGTCACCCAGGAATCCTTCTGAGTTAAAGAACTAATATTAAACTGAGTGTCAGATATCCAACTCTGGAATGCTAGAAAAGTGTGTGGCACAATGAAAGGAATGTGTGTTTGTGGTTGGTGATTAAAAAAATAAAGAGAATAGAAAGACTAGCATAAAAACCTACGTTGTGGATACTGACACGGTGGCAGGCGACTGTAGTCTCCGGAAGGCTTTCTGTAAGGCTGATTCAGAATTGTCCACACAGCTGTCAACACCATGATTCCCTTCAGGTGATTTTCCACAGAAATAGGCAAAATGATGGGCAGATTTACGTTCAAGAAAATTCACCACAGCCTCATTTTAACAGAGAAAAAAATGATTCAGTCTAAATATCCAAAAATAGGAAATTGTCAAAATAAATTATACACCTCGTACAAAGGCATTCTTGACAGCCAACAAAAGGCTTTTTCACGGCACAGAAAATACTTAATGGTGATGGAAAATAGGCTCCTGAGTGGTGTAAATGGTATGAGTCACATGTTGGGATATATTCTTCCTTGAAGAAGGTAAGGTAATGATGTGCCCAAATATTAAGAAATGACTTGAGGGTGAGTATTAAGATAGCAGTTGATTTTTTTCTCCTTTCCAAGTAGGTCTGCATTTTATAATCTTTTAAATGAACATGTGTACTTTTGTAGATATTTTTTAATTTAAACTTTATTATACTCCCAGTGTCATAAATCACAACTGATAGTATCTTAATGTTTTCCAGCCGTCTTTCCTTGCATACATAGGTCTCTAATGGACATTGCATTGATACTGTGTCACAATTTTTAATTTCAACCTATTCTCATCAGTCAACCTCCTCTAGCCCAAAAACCATAGCAAAACCAAGTACTTTATAGTACTGAGCACCAGTCAGCAAATAAATTGCAGAGTTACAGAAATAGCAGCTATCTGTAAATCCCAATGTGCAGCTAGAGACACGAGCTCTGGGGGTGCTGGTTAGTTCACATTTGTAGCAGAAGATGGTCTAGTCAGCCATCATTGGGAAGAGAGGCCCCTGGGTCTTGAAAACTTTATATACCCCAGTACAGGGGAACACCAGGGCCAAGAAGGGGGAGTGGGTGGGTAGGGGAGCAGGGGGGGGAGGGTATAGGGGACTTTGGGGATAGCATTTGAAATGTAAATGAAGTAAATACCTAATAAAAATTGGAAAAAAATTGAAAAACTAAATCCCAATGTGAGATCAATTACAGAAGGTGCCAGGTCTTTAGCACCTTTGTAAAGAATTCTAGTTTCATTTGTTTCTTCTTCCTCTTCCTCCTCTTCATCCTCCTTTTCCTCCTCCTCTTCCTCTTCCTCCTCCCCTTCCTCCTCCTCTTCCTCCTCTTCCTCCTCCCTCCTCTTCCTCTTCCTCCTCTTCTTCCTCCTGCTTCTCTTCCTCCCCTTCCTCCTTCTCTTCTTCTAAATGGAACAGTGGGTTCAATTCTTTTTTTCACTAATTACCCCTCTGTGGAACCCGGCTGCCAGACCACAGGGCTCTTGCACGCGGTGCTGCAGTTTCATTCAGTGTTTCAGGAGGAATCTCGAGTCCCTGAACAGCTGAACAACAGACTTAACCACCAAGTGACATACAGATCTCTACACAGCTTAGAATCTGTAGATCAGCTATGTGCTGTCTTTTTTTTTTTTTTTTTTTTTTTTTTTTAAGATTTATTTATTTATTATATGTAAGTACCCTGTAGCTGTCTTCAGACACTCCAGAAGAGGGAGTCAGATCTCATTAAGGATGGTTGTGAGCCACCATGTGGTTGCTGGGATTTGAACTCTGCACCTTTGGAAGAGCAGTCGGGTGCTCTTACCCACTGAGCCATCTCACCAGCCCGCTATGTGCTGTCTTAATCGGTCTGATACGACTTCTGACATCTATAAACAGACCAGGCAAGGACTCCCAGATGGAGTGCTCATTAAGAATTTATCTCATATCTCCTCTAATAAGTATGACTTTTAGTTGAAAGAAAATGCCTAGTTTTTAAGTGTGCCTTAGTACTCTTCCAATTATAGATTATCTTCAGAGTTAGAAAACTGAAATTATGGAGGTTCTTTATCTATTTTTAATTTATTCTTTATATATTTATATGATCTTTTTAAAAGCTAAAAAGGAAAACTTTCTGATATATTATGACCATGTAAGTCAATGGTAATTAAGAAGTATTCTTTCACATCACCTTTTGGCTTGTAATTGTTTGATTTCATGTAAAAGTTATTTGTGAATTTTCTTTTTTATGTGCAGTGTGTCTGTGTTTGTTCATGTGAGTGTGTGAGACAGACTGACTTTGAAAAGTCTTCCTCAATTGCTTCACCACCTTTTTGAGACAGTCTCACTGAACCTGAACTGTTTCAGCTAGGCTGGGTGGCCAGGAAGCTCCAGGACCCACTGTCCACCCTAGCCCAGCCCTAGCAGTGTGATGACAGATGCACACTCAGATCTGAACTCAGATCCTGTGTTTACACAGCAAGCATTTCACCACTGAGCCATCTCCCCGGCCACTACTTGAGAATTTTCTATGGATTACAACTAAAGTATGAAATTGTTTGCAACTTAATTTCAAAGGACTGAAACAAATAGAAAGCACTGGGTTCCTATAGAAATGTGAGAAGAAACTGCACACTGGTCTGACAGCTCACACCTAATCAGTCTTAATTGTCCTATGAAAAGTTTGTTCTCAGCAGAGCCCCCTCAGAACAGAAAATCAGCAGCTATGTGAATGTCATAGTTAGGGTTCAGTCTGAGAAATGAATATCAGTTCTGGCTCTGGTCCTCTTGATAGACTTTTTCAGAAAGAAAAGAGCAGGGTCTAAGCATTGCTGACAAAGTCTTAGCGTAACCCTCTGTAAATTCAGGGTACTTAGGAAGTCCTTCATGTCCTGTCTCCTTGTCTGTTTATCTTTGAACTTTTCCGTCTTTTGTCACTTTCCCTTTAGGGCTGCATTAATACTCTGACCTCTTTCTTGCCCTCATTGCTTATGCCTTTTCCACCCACTCGTGGTGACTGTCTCCACGGTATCCCTCCACAGGCAGGGCTTGAGGTGAGCACCTTGCTCCAGAAGAAGGTGGCACCGGGTTCCATAGCAAACCCAGCAGAACTGTGTGCGTGTGTGAGTGTGTGTGTGTGTGTGTGTGTGTGTGTGTGTGTGTCCCTGTATCCTCACAAACATTGTTCTGAAACCCTAACTGGCACATTCGTTACTCCAGCAAGAAATCTTTTTTTTTCTT
>NC_034606.1:1642811-1646495 GCF_900095145.1 Mus pahari | reverse complement strand
TGTGTGTGTCTGTGTGTGTCTGTGTGTGTCTGTGTGTGTGTGTCCCTGTATCCTCACAAACATTGTTCTGAAACCCTAACTGGCACATTCGTTACTCCAGCAAGAAAACTTGAGAGATAGATAGATAGAGATAGATAGATATAGATATATAGATATAGATATATATAGATATATCTGTGTCTGTCTCAAATGTGTGTTTTATTTGTGTTTCTTATCTTCTAGCCTCGTTGACTGTGATTTCTGTGAAAGCTGTCTCAGGCATGATCACTCTTTCTGTGACGGGTAAAATGCAGCTAACTTACGCCATCTTCTACATCATGCTTGTCATCATGATAGCCTCTTGCGTTTTCCAAGTCAAGTAAGTCAGTGTCTATAAAATCCATGGCCTTTCAGACTGCCTGTGTTTCTCTGTGCATTGGCTTAGAAAATAATTGAACTGAAGCACAATGGGTCTCTCAAGCTGTAGGACAACCAACTCATCTAGACCTGGCCTTACTTTCTTCTTCCTTCCAGTCATTAACTTGTACTGAGCACTGCCTTTGTGTCTTATACATTCTAAGTGCAGCAGTGACCCAGCTAAGTGTGCTTGACACTTCCCTGAGGCTCCCCTGCTTGTAATTAATACTCATCTTACACAGGTTGTCATTAGCAATAAATCAAAGGGGCAGGTCCACATCCATGGTTTCCCTCTAAATATAGAAATGCATGAACCCCTCCCCTCCGTCTCTTAGCTCATGCTCATTAATTGCCTAGAGATGGACAAAACCAGACATTTGGCCTGGAGGAAAACCCTTTCCCCAGAACTTTGTATCTTTGGCCAGAGTTTCCTTCATACCCATGGGATTTCAGAATGATTGTTTCATGTTTCTCTTGGGCCCTAATACTAGTGACATGAAACCTTTTTAATTCCTGTCCCCACCTCCATCCGCTTCAGTCACTCTCCCTACTTGCATGTTGTGGTTGAACCTCTGCCTGCTAGGCTCTTAAGAGTTAGCCACAGAGTTCATCCCAAAACGCTATGCAGAAGCATCATCCCTTTGCCCAGAAGGAAGCTCAAGCTGCTAATGTAGAGGGCTGGTCCTACAGATGGGCAGCAAGCTCTAAGTCTTGAGTCCTGGGTAACTTCCTAAGACTGAGCATGTTTTTCGTACTTGAATATTGCTTTTCTGCCACTTCTGCCTTCTGGTACCACAGCAGTGCCTGTGGGGTTTAGTTAGTAGTCTCATTATCCTTATGCCACAGTTCATCAATTTAAAGGTAGACACAGCTGAAGGAAGACTGCATCCTGTCAACCTTATTTAACTCTCTCCACCATCACAAAGTGAAAATGTAGTCCTCCGCCTTGATTCCCATTAAAATTACCTGAGGAGGTTTGTTTAGACAAGTGTATACACACACACACACACACACACACACACACACACACACACACCAGCACGTGCATACACACTAGCTTTATCCACAAACCTCTTTTTTTTTTTTTTTCAGTTATTCTAGACCTCTGTAGCTCCTTGCTGGAGAGTCATCGAGTCACTTGCCCTACCTAACATCAGTGCTTTTGACACCTCCCAGGTGATGCCCATGCAAAGCACTGCTTTGTCTCTGCTGGAGCCGAATTACCACACAGCCAGTAGGGACATGAGTTCCTGATGGTGGCCGCAGCCCCCACATGTGCTCTGCAGCTGGAGCAGTGAGGATTGCTTTTGAAATGTTAAACATTCTTTTGTTTCTCCATCTCCTTTCTTGGCATGTGGCATGTCAGTGGGTAGCTGTATGCTCCCAGATATGATATTTAAAGATTCTAGCATCTATCTTAATGAATCAACCCCAGTGTGGTACTGATCCTGCAGCCTGAATCACTTCCAACTCAAACTTCTGTGGCCTTACAATATGATTAATTGCTTTTCATTGTTACTGTTGTTGGTTTAAACAGACCGTAAAAGCTGACATCTGATCTCATGCATCAGATGTGTCTAAGCTATGACTGCTGACTGGAGTGCCCTTTCACTACACTTCCTGTCCCTTTGTAGTTGTAGCTGCAGAGCATATATTTCTTGAAGCTATTGTGAGCTATTGCTGAGCACTGCTAACCCAGAGCTTTTGTAAATGCCATCTTCCATAGGTTCCTGAATCAAGCCACAGAACTCTATACAATGACCACAGTGGTGCCAGTCAACCACGTTTTCTTTACAACCAGTGCTATCATCGCAGGTGAGTTCTGACTTTCCACATCCCACCACAAGTACAAGATGTTCTCAGAGTCAAAGAGGGGAACAAGGAAGCTCTGGGAGCCTATGTCCCCAACCTGCAGCCAGCATCTGACTTCCTCCATACTCCTCTCCTCTGTGTGAATGCTCCCTGGTGTTCTCTGCTTCCTGCATCAGCTCAGTGCTGTTTTGGAATGACTCCCATTAAACGAATGTTCTAATGACATTGGAGTTCAAATGAGTTTCCTTATGAGTTCAAGATATTCTTGTTCTGCTTTCTCAGGTCTTCTGCTTGCAGCTCCTTCTATTCAAAGTGACTGAAAATTTCACTTAAGTCTTGCCTCCAGGCCAAACACCCCCAATTCTCTAAACTCATCCCTCTGTGCCCCTCATCACTTTAATGAAAGAATGGGGTCCCTGCCCTAGTTTGCCACTGCAAGGAAGGCATGACAAACTTGTGTGTTTGCTATGTCCTCTCTTACAGCTCTTGTATTTTAATGACTACTTTTTACATTGCAGAGATAATAATGTTACGAAGTACAAACAAAATTTGGTCCAAATCAAAATACAATAAATTCAACTAAATCATTTATAAGTTTGATAATGGTAGGTCCTGGCTCAGTAGTTTATTGATGTGTTTGCCGTTTTCTCATCAGGCTACTGATATACAGTCAACCTCCTGCCTCTGCATCCCCTGTGCTGGGATCACAGATGTGTGCCACCAGGCCCAGCCCAGTGAACAGCTTCTTGAAATAATTCATACAACCTCTGTTTCCCAAAAAAATATTGAACCTTGAAGAAATGCTTTAAAAAAAGATTATATCCCAAGGCATCTTTTTTTGTGTGTGTCTAATGCTTTCTAGGAACAGTCAGTGAGAAAATACTGTGTGTTGGTACATCCTAGAATTATCTGAAAGTTAAAATAAAACAAAAAGTTGCAGGCATGATATACAGTTTAATAATCAATATACAGAAAAATATAAAAAAATAATGTAGCTCCCTGAACAGAAGGTTTTTCAGCTAACAGGACTGAATATAATGTTCAGGACATTGAGCAAATGATGATTAAGAGTGCTAGAACTTTCTGGAAATGATAACATTCATCTGATGTTATCATGTAGAAGGGCACTTAAGCCTTTCATTGGCCATCTCCTCCCCACAACACAAGCTATAGCATAAAGTTGAAGTGACACCATTTTCTTCCTACTGAGTTAGTACATGTGGCTGTATTGCAGCAGCCAGCAAGGACATGGCTGCATGGTCACAGGCACCCATAGGTCCACTCTCCCAGAACTGAATTTCATTGAATTTATCAAGGACCTTAAAAAAGTTTCTACTCTGCTTCTACAAGTCAACAGCAAAACCACAAGTGACCTGTTTTTAAAATGGGCAAAGAACCTAAGTGGTTCTGTAAAGAAAATATATAATTGCCAACAAGCAAATGAAAATGCTCATCAGTAATCATCAAGTAAATAAA
>NC_034606.1:1627068-1642660 GCF_900095145.1 Mus pahari | reverse complement strand
CTCTGCCTCTGCCTCTGCCTCTGCCTCTGCCTCTGCCTCTGCCTCTGCCTCTGCCTCTGCCTCTGCCTCTGCCTCTGCCTCTGCCTCTGCCTCTGCCTCCTGAATAATAAGATTAATGGAATATGCCACCATGCCCAACCAAAGACTTATTTGTTGATGTGTTTGACTGCATAATACATCTATATACCAGAAGAAGGAATCAGACCCAATGATACTACAGTTATAGGCAGTTGTAAGTAGCCATCTGGGTACCTGGAATTGAACTCAGGCCCTCTGGAAGAACAGCTAATGTTCTTAACTTCAGAACAATCTCTCCAACCCTAGGGTGACCACAATTAAAAAAAAAAAACAAATATCAGCAAGGATATAAAACATTAGTCCTGTACCATTGGTAAATGGTATAAATGAAAGTATAAAATGATATACAATTTGCAGTTACTCAAAATGTTTCAAATTATTGTACAGCCCAGCAATTCTATCCCTGTGTATGTACCCCAAAAATGAACAAAAAATTGTAGCACTGATCATAATAGTAGCCAAAAGAGAAAAACAATCCCAGGTTCCATTGACAGACGAGTGGACAGAAAATGTGTGATGAGTACATATGATAGAATACTATTCACCCCTGAAAAGGAAAAAGATTCTGCCACTGACCCCAGTGTTGATGAAACAGAAGGGCATTATTAAGAGAATCAAGCCAATCACAGAAAGAAAAGTAGTGAGCTCATCTACTTGAGTCAAATTCATAGAAACAGAAAGAAAAACATGGAAAGGAAGAGTTGAATTGTTTGATCAGAATTTAGCTTCAAGCTTTCAAAATGAAAGAGTCATCAGATAGGATGGTAAATGTTACAATATGTATATTCTAATGTGTTTTAAAATAAAAATAAAAAGTCTCTGCTCTCTAAAACAGAAGTTCCACTTCCTGAAACCCATTCTGATGACACAAAAGTTTCATAACACTGGGGGAGATGTGCACTGAGAAGCGCAATACTGCTAGACTAAAGAGCAGAGATACAGCTTACAAGCCCTTAGAGGAATTAACATTAGGGTGCATTGACCTAGATTAACAAAAACTTTAACATGACTACAGAGAGGTCCATTACAATACAGGGAGTGCTCGGGAAGTACTCATCCATGTGAAACTATCCCGCAGAACGGGTGTGGTGGCTCATTCTGTAAGTGGAGACCTCAGGCTGAGACTGGCCAGCCTCTCCTAAGAGCAGGGCTCACCTTGCTCACCATGATGTCCCCAGTGTGGGTAGCAGCACCTCCTAAAAACCAGCAAGTTTTCTCTGCTCGGCTAGCAAAACTAACACCCCCACCTGCACGCTACAGCAGGTTTAAATTATCCATGGTTTAAAGATTTTCTACTTAGTAAAAGCTCTGCACAGTGTTTTGGACTTTAAATGAAGGAAGCATTGGGACTAAGAGAGAGAGAAGAGAAGCTCCTCAGAGCATCCGATAGATACTCTTCTTCCTGTGGCCTACAGGAGAAAAGCAGAGGAAGGAAATAGCTCCATAGAGAAAAATGGAGCTAGGGCAACACCAAGTTGCCAGAGATTTTTCTTGGGCCCATTTGGGCATCTGGTCAGACTCACAGAACACAGGCCACAGCCAAAGGAATTAGTGGGGTAGAGCCACCATGCCAGTGGCCTCATGATCCACTCAGACTCTCAGGGTAGGTTTACTAACTCCCGATAGGAAATAATCACTAGAGGTTTGTTTTCTTGCAAGTTCCACAGAGAAACCCTGGATTGGAAAAGGCATTTCTGTTTGCAGTTCTGGGAATACAGCTCAGGCAGAAAGTGCTTCCCATGCGAGCTGTGTCTGTGATCCCAGAGCTCACTAGCTAGCCAGCCTAGTCAAATGAGAGACCTCATCCCTAAGACCAAGGTGGTGGACAGCTCATGAGAAAAGACCTGAGGTTATGCTCTGGCCTCTACCCACGCAGAGATGCATGTGCACCCATGTGGCTATGCATGCACACACAAGTACATGCATATATAAGCAAAAATGAAATTTCTCCTTACAAAAATACATAGGTTTTTTAACATTAATAATTATATTAAACCTATAAGCCCATGTAACTTAACTTTTGAGTTATTTAAAATGTAAAAATAACACACAGAGTCTTTAGATTAAAATACTGAATGTGCATTTTAGGGGAAAGCATACATAGAAAAAAGTGTTAACAATATTTTTTAAATAATGTGTTGCTATTATAAATTCCCTTGCCCTAAAACTAACTTTGAGCTCTGATCTTATATAGGCATCGTATTTTACCAGGAATTCCTTGGTGCCGCTTTTCTCACTGTATTTATATATCTTTTTGGGTGAGTACATGTCTCGGGTATGTGAAGTTCTATTAGCTTTGTATATCTATGTATACCTGAAGTATAGGAAATTGGAGCATACTAGAGGAAACATACTTTTCAACTTACCACTCTACACAAGACTGTGCCCTTGGCTTTGCTCCCTTTGAGAGTTCTGAAACATTGAGGATTTTCAGTTCCAGCCAAGTCATGATAAATCCATGGATCTGTGCCTTATAGAACTCTATCAGGCCCACCTCTCCCTTGGCAACTCTTAGGTTAGATCTCTATTTGAGAAACATGGATACCTTTTGGGTCGCCCCAAATAAAAGGCCAAGCCTGCGGTAGATCCCTAGTTTAGGATTCAATAGCTTCGGGTTGGTACCTGCCCTTTCTGTCTTAAAGCACCCATTAGGCCTCTTCTAGAGACTTGGTGGGTATCACTGCTAACACTGCTGGCAAACAGAGCTAAACCTCGAAGATGTGCTGCCAATCAATAGCTGCTTCCATTGGCTCCAAGTACACCCATTAATGCTTAGTTGCTTCTTGATCTGCTATTCAGCATGACCATTGTAATGCAAACTGGAGCTTAGTCTATTTTCAACATAGGAAACCATCTATCTTAAAATTTCAATTTCATAAGACATCTGGGTGCGGCCAAACTTCTGGGGTCTGGAAACTATGACTACTCTTATGGCCAAGGACAATGAGATTTCTTAGAAAATTAAAGAATAACTTGTTTTGTACTCATATTGCATGCCAGTAATGGGTCTGGGCATGCATGGATAGAAAACGAGACCTAATGTCTACCCAAAGGGTTTAGAGCCTGAATTAGCCTCCAGATGGTGAAAACCTGGGGTAGAGAGTTATTGGAAACTGCCCAGCTTTCGGTTCTGGGTTTCTGGGTGTAACTATTTCTGGCTGTAAGAATTACTACTAGTAAAAAAAAAAAAAAAAAGAATTACAACTAGTTTGAAGCAGTTTACCATAAGAAATGGTATGTACAAAACGGGTAGAATTTATGTCATCATATAGAAGTTAGAGCTCAGCTATTTGATATCAGGGGTTGTTTCAATATCCTGTGTTCTTTATTAATGTGTTTCTTACAGGTGCTTTCTGTCATTCCTTGGAGTATTTTTAGTGACAAGAAATAGAGAAAAGGAACATCTACAACAGTCTTTTGTTGACTTTGGGAATATTCCTGGTAAGAAAAAGATATGTAATTTTTTTTCTCTAATATATACTAGATTAACCTTGGGCCTGAGATGGCTCAGTGGGTAAAAGTGCTTGCCACCAAGCCTGATGACATGAGTTTGTTCCCTCAGACCCACATGGTGGAAGGAGATAACCAACTTCCCAGGGTTCTCACCTCTATGCGTGCATACATACACACACAAATACATGTACATTTTTAAATACCAAAAAAAAGGTATCCTTAGAAATTAATTATTGTCTAGACTGAAGGAAAGGCCATCCAGAGACTGTCACACCTGGGGATCCATCCCATATACTATCACCAAACCTGAACGCTATTGTAGATGCAGGAAAGTGCTAGCTGAGGGAAGCCTAATATGGCTGTCTCCTGAGAGGCTCTGCAAGAGCCTGACATACAGAGGCAGATGCTCACAACCAACCATTGGACTGAGCACAGGGTCTGGATGGAGAAGTTGGAGAAGGGACTGAAGGAGCTGAGGAGGTTTGCAGCCCCAGGGGGGAGCAACAGTGTCAACTGGCCAGATCCCCCAGAGCTCCTAGGGACTGAACCACCAACCAAAGATGGAGGGACCCATGGTTCCAGCCACACATGTGGCAGAGGATGGCCTTGTTGGACATCAGTGGGAGGAGCAGTCCTTGGGCCTGAGGGGGTTCAATGCCCCAGTGTAGGGAATGCCAGGGAGGGAATCCAGGGGTGGGCAGGTGAGTAGAGGAGCACCCTCATAGAGTCAGGGGGAGGGTATGGGATAGGGGGCTTCTGAAGAGGAGACCTGGAAAGGGGAAAATGTTTGAAATGTAAATAAAGAAAATATCCAGGTTTTTTAAGAGAGAGAGAGAGAGAGAGAGAGAGAGAGAGAGAGAGAGAGAGAGAAGCTAACCAACACATACAAAAAAGAAAGAAATTAATCAATGTCAGCATTATCTGGGGTATTAACATAAAAACATAATTTTAGCCTCAAGAAGTGTGTTTAGTGATGAAGCTCTGGGAAGTGTAGTGTTAGCAGTCTATCTATGCGACTGTTGAAATGACCAGGCTTCTTTGATGTGGGTCGCCTGATGGATTTCTTCCCTGGGTTTCCTTAAAGAGTCAGTGGAGATGGATGCATGGGGAATGGCAGATGCCCGACACCTACGACCCTTTGATAGGATGTCCAGTGACTGAGGATCACTCTTGAGGAAGGCTGAGGCAGCTGCTCTTGCAGATTGGGTCAATGAGTATCATCTTCCCAATGCTCATTTCCACTGAGAACCAACTCACCTTGGGTGTGTAGAGTACACAGCAGAAGCAAAATCAACCTGTGTTTCCTGTCCTCCCAGCCTCGCCCAGCCACTCATTCCTAAGTTCTTTGAGGGATCTGAGGTCACCTTCAAGTTGCTGTGGAATAGAAGATAGTGCTGTCCACCACTCTATTAGCATTGTAGCTTTAAACCAGAATTATTTCTCTAAGATTGATGAACGGAGGAGGCCAAGGAAATGTGTTTGGTATTCTTTGCCATGAGAGCTACCTCATCAACACACAGTGACAGAACAGACACTTGTAACAACAATGCTTATTATGGCTTGCTTAAAACTGCTTTGGGGGTAGGGGAAGAACTAAAAATGCTGGAAAATAAAATGATTTTTTTGTTTGGTTTTAAACTATTTTCCACTTCACAAAGCCTCATGTATAGGACCAGCAATGGCTTTTAAAGCTCCTGGCCCATAATGTTTTCCTGTGCTGTTATATGGGCACCAGTGTCTGGAGATGAGTGAGTTAGTTATGTGGCTTTCCTGATTGTTCCAACCTGTTCTATGCCCAGCACAGGGTGGGCAGACGTTATGTGGATGAGCAAGTGACCACATGACAAGTGCTATGAGATTTCTGTGGGACTTTCTCCCTTGACATTTTACCTTTTTCATTGAGAGGATAACCACATAGTATTTTTTAAAGGCATAAAATGTGGCCAGAACTGAAGAGAAATTATTAGGAGATTTTTATCTTTAAGAGCTCCAAAGGTCTTTTATGATTATTATCTCCACAGGGAAACAAGTGTTAGACAGAGTACAACCAGATTCAAATGGCTTATCCTATGGAACCTTGCCTGATGGAGGCGACTCAACAAGGGGCCAATGCGGAGAGAAGAAAGAAGCCTAGGTTGACAAGAGGGATGGCTGTTGGCCTGCGATTCAATACCACCTTTTAAGGGATTGCACATGTTCCTTCTGTGACAGCAGCTATTTCATGCTGACATGTGTGCACATTCAGTTCACTTCTCCCCCCCACTGCGGACAATCAGGGCCTTCCTAATCTCGAACAGTCTAATGCTTTCATGGAATGTAACTGCGAGTGCTCCCCACACCCTGCATCTCTCTCTAGCAATCATCTAGCTGGATCGTAATGAGAGCCTGGCTGCTGGAGCAAGAATGTCACACAAAAATGTGCACTCGAGATCTGGCCATAGAAGGCAGAGGTCGCTTCTCCATGTGGCTTGCAGAATCTGCTTGTTGGCTTCGAAAACACCCTCTCACATTACAACCTTAGTCTTTAAAGGAAGATTTGGTGTGCGTGTCCTTGGGCGCCTTCCATGAGCCTCTCTTAAGGAACTGACTCCTTTTTCCCTGTTGTATGACAAGTCACTGTCTCAGCCAATTCTGTTAAAATCATCCTTTGAAAATAAAGAGCCTCATTACAAAATTGAGTTTACAGTGGTGTTCTCTGATGGCGTCTGCCAAAAACTCTAAGACTGCTAGTGACATTCTTTAAGCCTAAAAAAGGGGGAGCATTTACGACATATGACTCACCTCTGAGGCATATAGACTACAATTCAAACAACACACATATCAACACAGTCTCTGCATGAATAAAGTGTAATAGCTAAAACTCTAGAATGGTAGCATATTCTCCAGCCTTATGATCCTCTTAGATTTACATTGAAACTCAAGAAAAACTGTCATATGCCTTAAATTGTTACACATCCTATACTTTATCAGTGGGTTTCTACATCTTAACTTATGATACAAGTCTCAAAATGGTGTTTAGTTTCTTAAGATATTTATACTGCATACTGTTTCTTCCCCCCAAGCCCTCTAAACTTTGCTACTTTTTCTAGAAAAGAAAATCAGAGTTAGAGAAGTAGGTTTTAGCTCCTTGAATCTGGCCATAGAATATGGCCATGAGGTAAATCCTAAGCATAGGTGGCCTGTGTCCCTATGACTCTGTGACCACCTGCCATGTCTAACATAATGATTTCTCCTTATGCCTGTGGGCCTGAGTACCAGAGGCTTTCCACAAAGATCTCTGGTCAGGCCTGGTGCCAGGGTTCCAGTGAAGGCAATTGAGCGTGGGCCAGGAGGGGACATTGCTTCCCCGCTTCCTCTGTGGCAGTTGGCTCCACCTCCACCTTCCAGACTACTCTGTAATTCCATGCTACCCTTCACTGAGTCAGCTGACCAGCCAGTGAGGAGTGTGGCAAGGCATCAGGTGGTGCTTTGGGAAAGCAGATCTCTCCTCAAGTGTTACAGCTCTTAGGACAAAGGCTTAGATGATGAAGTCATTCTCCCACACCTTTATTCCCTGGATAGGACTTATATACAGTCTGGGGGATGATTCAGGGTTTGACAGCAGGCACTTCTCATTGGCTAGGACTGAGAGTTACGGGAAACCTTCTTTGCATGTGGGAGGGCTCATACCTCTTGTCAGGGGGCTTGTGGGAGGCTGTAGCTAGGAGACAGGAGACAGGAGCCCAGGAGGTGTGGCCTAACTCCTGCTGTCCCATGCATGTGGAAATCACCACCCACTGGGGCTCTGGGGTTCTAGACCTTTGCTCTACGGGGACCAGGCTGTCTGTGCATAGCCCACCACCCCACATATGCCCATATATACCTAATATTTAAACAATGAGGAGAGGGGACAAATTTATTGTAACCAAATAAGAAGGCTCATCCTTAATGATATTTTAAAGCCTCGGGTCACTCAAGAATTGTGTTTGTGCATGGTGCTAAACCCAGAGCTAATGAAATACTAACCTGAACTATTTCTAGTCTTTTAATTTTTCCTATTATAAGCTGAACTCCCGACCAAACTGGAATATCCCAAAACCCACGCATAGTTTCTGAACTCTGGATAGCTGTCAGCAATTCCTCCACCTTGAAAATTACCCATTGATCTAGATGCTACAGTAAAACAATGTTTTACTGAGTGGGTGCAGTGTGTTGGCTCTGAGAGACTCAGCTGTTATGTATCCAGCGCCTAAAACTATAGGTTTCTAGTAAATCTTGACATTGGTTTCAAAAATTGGGAAAAGGGTTTTACTTGAGCTATAGGACCATATTCATAGCTACAGCACCTAGTTGTGAGCACTGTAGAATTTTGCAGAGAGAAGCTTAACAATGGTTTGTTTGTACCCTCCAACATTTATATTGAAGGTTTTAAGAAAAGAAATGTATGCAATACAGGGATGCTTTTGAAATCAGGATTACACAGATAATGTATTCAGACCCAGTTTCACTGACTATGGTGCACAAACCAAGGTGAAAAGAAGTGTTAGTCTAGTGACTTAAAGGACGTTTGTTTGTCTTTCTCTCTAGTACGCAGCGCCTGACACCCAAAGCCACCCCGTTCCTTCTGGCATTGTAAGCTGGGAACCCTTGGCCAACATTTAGCTCATCTGACTATTTGTCTAGACCAAGGACTAGCAAACTTTTTTAGTAAAGACTTACAAAGTAAATATTTGAGGGTTTGTGTTGTCCATATGGTATCTGTCCCCCATTACTCAGCTGTTCCATAATAGCATAAATGTAGCCATGGACAACATGTAAACAAATAATAATGAATGTACATCAGCAGTTATTAAAAAAAAACAAAACAAAAAATAGTAACCAATCCATGTCTGTAGTTTGCCAAGCTCTGGTCCAAACTCTTTTCACTTTGCTATGCAACTTATTTTCCTTGTTTCTTGGGCACTGGATAGCTAAAAAATAAAACATTGACACTTCATGGTTTGTGACAAATCAGATACTTGATATTTACATTAAGATCATTTTGCTTATATGAGAAATAAATGTATTTGTTTTGAGTTTATTCTCAGAGTCCAACTGTGTCTCTTTGTAAAGCAGTGGTTCTTTTACAGACGCCACTAAGCATGCTGGAAGAATTTCGCCAGTCTCTTGCACCATGCTGATAATAGCTTTGGGAGTTATTTCTCATGCAATTGACTAACACAGAAATCTCTCACGCCTGACAGCCTAGGTTAGCTTGCTTACCCTATGCTACAATACTTTCATTACAAAAATCCCTTGAAAACTAATAAAATAAGATATTTCTTCAAGCAAAGATTCAGAATGTATTCATCACAAACACAACAGCAACAATAACATATACAGCCCTAGAGTTTCTGTTCTATAGTGGAAAAAGAAAGAAAAGAGGCAGATTGTGTAGATGAGGACAATTTCATTGCTACTCAAGAGTGATGTGACAGCATCTAAGTTTGGCTCTAAAGGAATCGGTGTGATGGTGGACATGGCTGAAAGGAAGGGAAATATCAAGCTGAGCTCCTGAGGTCACTCTGGTCTCCAGGCACACAGCACACCACAATACTGATGATACACACTCAGCCACTTTGAAGGCTGCCTCTGGGATGACAATTTGATAGTGATATAAAGGATATAAATATACCAGTTTGCTTTATGCAAATTCTGAGGCTTGCAATTAGGACCATCTGTGAACAAGCAACTACAAACCTAATGTACATGTCTGACACCTGTCAGTACTTCCTCCCCCCCAATTCAGCCTTTTTACTATAAAAAGTTGTCCCTTTTATAATGACATATAACTGGGATCATAGAATAAAAAACATTTGAGTCTGACTTCTTTCATTTCTTAGCACACATTTATCTTCCCTTTATGTCCTTCATAGTTTCATAATCTTTCAGTAAGACTGCTAGATTAAACACATTTTGTAGTGCTAAGAGCTCAAAAATGAACCTAACATGATTGTGTGAGGAATTCTGAGACAGTTCCTAATCATTAGACTCATCAACAGTCTAGCTCTTGCTAAGCCATCTAGATAAAAGAAATAAAGTCATCCACACATACACAGTCTCAAATATAGATCAGTTTGGGGCTTTTGAACACAGTGCTTTAAAATAATGCTTTAGCAATTGTGGCAAATAGAAGGAAGAGCCTTCCCACCCAGAAATTCTTGTGCCTGCCACCTTTCCTATCAGCCTGAGGGTACCACACAACACACTGTCCTGTGCCAGGAGAACAAATCAGTTACAGGAGCTATGGCCCAACTAGGAAAATTCTTTCAATTTGGGTCCTTACTGAGTTACTGAGTCCCAACCACTGCCTAAAAGAGGAATATCAAACCCATAACAAATAATTGATTCTTCAAGAGGCACCCAGATGAGCAAGCCATTGCTAGAACATTCACAGGGTCCCAAGCAAAATGCAACATCATCGCCATGTTCCGGGAAAGAATCTCCTTCCAAGGGATCTGGCAAGTCCATAACGGACGCAGCTGGCCTGTTTCTCTTGGAGCAGTTGGTGTGGACCAAAAACCCTTTGCACATTTGAGCTGCTGTCATGCAAACTTGAGACAGTCCCTCCAGCACATATGTACCCCACTTCCAGAACCTTCCCTTTCATGGTTCTAATTTTAAAATGGCCTCAGACATTTGAGCTCTCCTCTCCCTATCCAGAGACCTCACCTAAGCCTTCTGAACACAATGTACCTACAAGGAAATGAGTCAGCTCAAGAGTGCCTCACCTAGACACCCAGCCTTAGGATAGTTGCATGATTATAGACTGCTCACCCATATACCACGTGACTCAAATGGCAAATACTCATGAGGTCACGAGGTCAAAATTGATTGCCTACTATTTTAGTATTTGGTTTAGTGGGGTTTTTTAGAGCAGTTTTGATTTTGCTTCTTGAACATTGAGCTGAAGGTGCAGAAATTTCTAATATAATCCCAGTCCCCATGCTTGCAAAGCCTCTCCTTTATCAATGAACTTACAGGTTTGGTTTTTTGTTGTTGTTGTTGTTGTTGTTTGGTTTGGGTTTTCTTTTGTTTTTTTGTTTTTTTTTTTTTGTTTGTCTTGTCAGCTTGCTACAAGCTAGACGTATCTGTGAGATGGGAACAACAGTTGAAAAATTCCTCCACAAGATTGGCCTGTACATAAGCCTGAGGAGCATCTTCTTGGTTAATGATTAATGAAGAAGGGCCCAACCCTTTGTGGGTAGTGCCACCAAGGGCTGGTGTCCTCAGTGCTATAAGAGACTGGGGCTGGGCATGGGGGCCCACACCTTGAATCCCAGGACCTGCAGAAGCAGGGGTATCTCTGTGAATTTGAGGCCACCCTAGTCTACAAAATCAAGTTTCATGGCTGCCAGAGATGTGTGTGTGTGTGCGTGTGTGTGTGTGAGAGAGAGAGAGAGAGAGAGAGAGAGAGAGAGAGAGAGAGAGAGAGAAGCAGGCTGAGAGGCTGAGCAAGGCAGGACGAGCAAACCAGAAAGTAGCATCCCTTCATGGCTTCTGCTTCAGGTCCTGCCCTGACTTCCCTCAGTGATGGATTGTGATGTGGAAGTATACCAAAATAAACCCTTTCCTCCCAAAGTTGCTATAGTCTTGGTGTTTCATCACAGCAATGGTAAACCATTACTAAGACAACAGTCAGCACTGTTAAGACTGTTCTTTCAGAGGTCGTGAGTTCAAATCCCAGAAACCACATGGTGGCTCACAATCATCCATAATGAGAAACAAAAGAAAACCTATGGGCCGGAGTGAGTGTGGCCCGGAACAAGCAGGACCAGAGCAAGAGAGTAAAGAGAAGGGGAGAAAAAAAGATTCTCTCTCTAAATGTGTTTGTGTTCACATGTGTGTTCAGGTGCACACATGTGGTGTGGAAGGCCCTGGTTGATGGCGGGACTCTTCCTTGACTGCCTTATTTTTGAGATAGGGTCTATCACTTGAATCCAGGACTCGTGGGCAGGACTAGTCTGGCTATGTCTTTTGCTGTAGAGATCCCCCAAGTTCTAAAATTACCAAATTACATCCCAGGACTTACATGGGACCTGAGGTTCTGAGCTGTCATCCTCACATGTGTGCAGTAAGAGCTTGAGCCACTGAGCAATCTCCCTGGCCCTAACAATTAAGGTTCTTAGAGAGACATCAACCTGGTTTTCTTGGGTGGCCTCTAAAGGTAGTAGGTATCCTTTAAAAAGATAGAAGGGGGGAAATCCAGACTTAGTCACTTGAAAATGGAGGCAGAAATGAGGGTCTTGAAATCACAACAGAGAATTCCTGGAGCCATGTGAACCTGGAAGGGATCAAGGATGACTCCCCCTTCATAGGGAGCACTGGCCTCTTAACCTTTGATTTGGATTTATATCTCAAGAAGGAAATATATTTATTTCTGTTGCTTCAAGCCACCAAGCATATGACAATTTGTTGCAGTGACCTAGAAAATGAGCATACAGATCAACATGGTCTTTGAAGCACCAGGACATAGGAGAAAACCTCAGCAAACAGACTCTGCATGTGCTGGTAACATGGGAAGGCCCCTCCACTGGCCTCCAGTGGCTGGAGCTGATGTACATTTACGAGTTTGGACTAGACTTGAGATGAAAACAGTGGCATTTACTTCGTGTCTAAGAATGCAATGTGGATATGAATATAGTATTAGGACTTTAGTGACTGAGAGATGGCCCAGCCAATAAAAATGCTTGTCACATAAACATGAGGACCTGAGTTCAGTCTACCAGCTAATGAGCTCTAGGGTCAGTGTGGTATCCTGCCTTCCCAATATTGAAAAGGACACCTAATGTTCACCTCTGGCCTCTGTTGTACAGCACTCACAGATATGAACATTCACACACACATTAGTCACTTTTCTAGTTGGTGTCATCAAACCTATGGTAGAGACAACCTAAGAGAAAAGGTTGATTTGGTTCACAACTTCACAAGTTTTAGTTGAGCACAGTGGAAAATACGATGGTGAGAGAGGTTCCCCATGGCCGTGGAAATGTAATAGTGCTGCTAACTTAACGATAGACAAGGAAGAAGATGGTGGGTCAGAACCAGAAGCAAGTTAACTTGTAGAGACCTACCTCCAGTAACCTACTTCTTCCAGTCAACCCAAGCTTCTTAAAGATCCTACCGCCTTCTAAATAGTGCCACAAGCTGGGAACGGGATGTTCAAAATACAGGCCTATGAGGGACATTTCAGATTCAAACTACAAGGACATTATCAGTATCTTCAGAAATTCCCTATCAACATGGAATGAAACTTCCCTACTATTCCCTGTTTGTGTAAGATGGCATCATGGTACTCAAGACATTCAACTTGCAGCCCATCTTCTCTTACCAGAATGAGCAAGTGTGGCTGTGCTGCAGGCTGGATAGTGACTTCTGAGATGCCCTCATGACAAAATACCTTTGCCCTGGGAGGACATGCAGGGCCAACCAGAGCATGGGAGACATGGGGACACATTGTGGAGGAACAGGGGTCAGCAGAGGACCTGGGCCATGCCAAGAGTATCAATAAACTGAAGTTGAGGGGAGGGAATAATGAAACAGAAGCTCTCAGATCCAGAGCTGTCAGTCAAGGAGAAGGAATGAATACAACAGGAGAGCAGGACTAGCAGACTGGGTGGAACAGAGGTCTGTTCTAGAGAGCTCCTGGGGACCCAGCCTGGCTCTAGAGGCCACAGGTGTGTGCAGCTCACCCCCCACTTTAGGGACACACATACAACCACACCCACTCAGTCCCCAGCCAGCCAAGAGGGGACTATTGGACACCAAAAACGCCCAATATTCACAGGCTCACAGGGCCTAGAAAAAACAGTTAAATGTCGTTACAGGCACCATAAACATGGACACTGTCTCAGATTATCGTTCAAACCACCAGGACCATGGGATTCAACAATCATAGGAGGCAGTATTCAGATAAGAAAATGTGACCAGAGAGCTCTGGTAGACTGCCTGGTTTAATCTGAATGAACATTACCTCGTGAGTTTTTAAAGGCTTAGTGTCTTGCATGTATCTATCTGAAGATGGCTCAGGCATGGCTAAGTGAAAGTGCTGGTACAGAAAGGGGTGCCGAGGATGTGGGGCAGAAGGGGAACCCTCTTCAAAGTAAAAAGAGAAAGGTCAGTCTCCCAGTCAAAAAGCATCTAGAATTGAGAATGCACCAACAAAGGAACCCTTCAAGGGCCCTCCATCCTGTCTACAGAGAGTGTACGCTAAGCAGGGAGGTCAAGACAAACTAGGGAAGTACATTAATGAGAGTGAGAAGAGCCCCTCCTGACAGAGCAAGCTTTACTATACTACCACCACCAGCAGCACCAGTACCACCACCACCCCCAGTACCATCACCAGCAGCAGCAGCACCACACCACACATAGCAAGCTAGGAATTCTAAAGCTTTGCCTTCAGGACTACATGGTGTACATTAGTCTCCTAGAAGCCTCCCTCCCAACCGCTCACTCCCCACTACCTCCAGGGATCTGGGCATTCTGCAGCTATCTTCCCTCTTGGGTATGGGGGTTTGCAGTGGCAGCCTAGGACACTGCTGCTACGCAGGGCACAACAGCATATTGGACCTGTAAAGAAAGCAATCTGTCCCCAGGCACAGTGGATTGGCGGAACAATCCACAGCCTTATCCCAGGCTCAGTGGACTGGCAGAACATTGCACAGCCTTATCCCAGGCTCAGTGGACTGGCAGAACTTTGCACAGCCTTATCTAAAGTGAACCACCTGCTTCCTGCTGGGTTCAGCTCCTGACCTTCCAAGGTCTCCACAGAGTAGACCTTCATCCGAACCATGGCTGAGGAATGACAGCCTGGAGTCTACACTCATTTCCCACTGAAACAAGGGAACATAAAGATGGCACCAAACAAAACCAGCTTCCAGAGCTTCCTGTTTACTCTTCCCACACAGACTCCTTGGCCAGGGGCTAGAGAGCCCGTCTTCAGGGAACACAAAAAAGCCATTTTGGGTTTTCTAGAGTTGTTTTTCTTCCATGTTTCTACCTCCCACCTTTTGTTACATGCAAGTTCACTTGGGGGTTGGGTTCAGTCACAAATGTCTTTCTTTCTAGCACTAGTCAGACATAGACAGACTGCTGCTTCTATGTTCCCTATATGCCCTTGCTGACCTCCCACTGTCCTGTCTATACAGAACGCTAATTAAGTTAGAGCTTCTGAATAAGATATAGGAGAGATGACACAAATGTGAAAGGGCTGGGGAACCTGAGACCTGTGCCTGGCACCAATACTCTTTCACTTCACAACAATGTGAACAAGCAACATCAGAATTAGTCCCTGGCACACCCAGGCCAGGCAGGAAAAGCTACCCAAAAGGACTGAGCAGTGGCCCCCCACCAAGACATTGGATATAACACACACATGCATGACTGCAAGTCCCTTCTTATAGCCACTGGGATGTTGAGCATGTTTGGACAGAGTGATGAATGAGCCTTTTCTGTGTGGCCAAAGATGACAGATCTTTGTTGCAGATTGGTGATTTGCCCTTCCCACAACCCACACAATACTCATGTAGTCTCCACCCAAAAGCAGTGAGTACAACTTCACTTTCCACACTGAAGTTAATAATGGGAAAAAAAAAGTACCTCCTGCCAGGGATGCTCTGAACACTCGAGCTACAGCTTATCAATAGAAAATTGTTGAGAGTAAACCCACGTCTGTTAACCTTTTTTTTTTTTAATAAGAATAATTGAAACAGAAAGGCAGATTCATTTAATTTTCATAATTTAAAAATTGGCAATTGCATAAATATCTTTCAGAAAAACATCAACAGGGAAGCCATCCTGTCCTTGTGAGGAAGAGAAATGGAGCAAAGTCCCAAGCCAAGCAGCCTTGCTATGAGATGTGCTGCGTTTCCCAACTCCACGCTGTCAGAATGAGACCTTCTGAGGGTCTTTATTTTTTTTATTATTATTATTTTCTTTATTTACATTTCAAATGCTATCCCGAAAGTTTGCCATACCCCTCCCCCCCACCTCTGTTCCCCTACCCACCCACTCCCACTACTTGGCCCAGGCCTTGCCTTGTGCT
>NC_034606.1:1611811-1626153 GCF_900095145.1 Mus pahari | reverse complement strand
CTCAGGGTTGTTTTGATTTGCATTTCCCTGATGGCTAAGGATGTTGAACATTTTTTCAGGTGTTTCTCAACCATTCGATATTCCTCAGTTGAGAGTTCTGAGGGTCTTTAAAGGGGTAATTCTGGTATAGGCGGAGCTTTAGGATAAGCCCTTATCAGTATGCTTGGCGCCCTTACTATTAGAAAGGAGAGGTTTGGATTAGACATACAAATGCTGAAGGCCATGTGAACACACAGGAAGACCATCAATCAGCAATGAAATCTCAGAGATGAGCAGAGAGGCAAGAAACAGGTTATCCCCTGAGCCCTCAGCAGGGCAACCCCAAATTGCTACCCTGATTTCAAGTTCCTATACTCCAAACCATGAGATGATAAACGTTTGTTTTTAAGGGCTCTAATTTGTCACAGTAGGTGTGGCAGTACTCCAAGAGCTTCTGTCTGATTGAGCACTCGGCAGTGTTTGGGGTATACGATAGAAACGCTTGTGGAGTGAGAGAAGGCCCCTACTCCCTTCTATTGTGCAAGCTGAAAACAGCTTCCCAACCCCAGGAACTGCATACTACATTCCCAAAATACTGAGTCAGAGTGCGGGCAGGTTTAAATGTGCCCATTAGTCACCAATAGTGGTGACATTCAACCTGCAGTTACAGTGTACCTGTCCCATTACAGTGTAGCTGGAAGCCATTTGTCTTCACTATGACTCACCTCCCCTTTCTAAGTCTGATCCCACAGTCTTCCCACTGGTTCTGTGAGCTTCCCACCAATCAACAGAGAGCCATACTCATCTGCAGTACTCAGATGCAGCTGTATAATGTGTGCATTTGTTCATCGTCTACCTGTCCACCTATGCCTGCCTGCCATATGACCAGCCTCCCAGATCAACAATCTTGACTGTTACAGTCACTAGTGTGCCTTCGTGCCTGATAGCTGGTGGGTGTTCAGTACACACCTACTGCTTAAACGTTGCAGGTCCCATTCCTGACTATGGTGGCAGTACAAATAGTGCAGCAAAGTAAGAATTTCACAGTTGTTATTTCCCAGTGCTTGAAGAGGTTGTATATACCTCTAAAAGATAGTATACTTTAAAAAATACTGTGTTGCAGAACTAGTGAGAAAGGCCAGCAGTTAAGAGTATTTGCTCTTCTTCCTGAGGACCAGAGGTCAGTGCCCAACACCTATGTCAAACAGCTCATAACTGCTTGTAACTCCAGTTCCAAGGACTATGACACCCTCCTCTGGCCTCTAGGGGCACCCACAAACACATATGCAGTATACTCATATAGACAAACACATACACATAAGTGAAAAAGCCCCTTGGTCTTGCAAACTTTATATGACCCAGCACAAGGGAAGGCCTGGGCCAAGTAGTGGGAGTGGGTGGGTAGGGGAGCAGGGGCGGGGGGTTTATAGGGAACTTTCGGGATAGCATTTGAAATGTAAATAAAGAAAATAATAATAAAAAAATTAACTCAAAAAAATAAAATAAAAAATAAAAAAAAACTATTAATACTTTGTTACTGAGAAATGCTAGCAGCATCCTGAGCATACACAGAGCTGCAATCTTTTCGATGATGGAAGGTCTTGCCTCCATGTGAGCAGCTTCTAGCTCCAGCCAGTGTCATAAGTACTGAGGACTGGGTAGCTGCAGAAGGTTACCTCAATGACCGACGCTGCATCCACTCACTCTCTCCATTTCATGGGGGATGCCTCTGCATCGTGAAATGCACTTGGTAGAAATTTGCGTACAACAGAGCTCCTTTCAAACTTGAAGTCAATCTCTCACCTCTTGAGGCTGCTTTGCCCCCTAAGATGATGGTTCTAGTGTAAGGCTGCTGCCGTTTCAACAAAATCCTATCCCCTTGTCTTAGTCAGGGTTTCTATTCCTGCACAAACATCATGACCAAGAAGCAGTTGTGGAGGAACGGGTTTATTTGGCTTACACTTCCATGCTGCTGTTCATTACCAAGGAAGTCAGGACTGGAACTCAAGCAGGTCAGGAAACAGGAGCTGATGCAGAGGCCATGGAGGGATGCTGCTTACTGGCTTGCTTCTCCTGGCTTGCTCAGCCTGCTGTCTTATAGAACCAAGACTACCAGCCCAGAGATGGCACCACCCACAATGGGGCCTTCCCCCCTTGATCACTAATTGAGAAAATGCCCCACAGCTGGATCTCATGGAGGCATTTCCCCAACTGAAGCTCCTTTCTCTGTGATAACTCCAGCTGTGTCTAGCCAGTACACCCCTTCTCCAAGAGTAGAGTTCGCCTCCAGGAGACACTTCCTTTGCTTGTCCACATAAAGCGACTCCTCCTGCATCAGGCTTTATCAGGAGATGACAGCAGTGCAGCCGTGGCTTCAGGCTCCATGTCTACCCTTAGCACTTTCCATCTACTGCCCTTTTGCTCGAGATGCTTTAAGGAGCCAAACTCAGGGCCAAACTCAGGTTCTAGGTGAGAGCTCTGCCACTGGAGATCCCTCTCCAGCTCAAATGCGAGTTCTCTCGGTCCTCCCACCGCATGGACAGCTAGCTCCTTTCTCTCCTGAAGTTTAGACCCTCAAAGTCACCCACAAGGGCTGCTGCCAACTGCTTCCGAATGCCTACTAATATTAAAGTTTTGACCTCTTTCCATGAGTCAAAAAATGTTCTCTCTCTCTTCTTTTTCCTTCCTTCCCTCCTTCCTTCCCTCTTTTCTTTCTTTCTTTCTTTCTTTCTTTTTTCTTTCTTTCTTTCTTTCTTTCTTTCTTTCTTTCTTTCTTTCTTTCTTTCTTGTTTTTTATTTGTATGGCATGTACATGTGGATGCACACTTGTCTGTTGGTGGTCATGTAAAAGCCATGGATGGATGTCAGGTGTCTTGCTCATTACTCCCCCTGTTACTTTTGGAGACAAGATCTTTCACTAAAGTTGGAGTTCATCATCACATAGACTGTCTAGCCAGTGGGCCCCAGCATCTGCCTGTCTTCCTTAACTCCATAGTGCTAGGGTTATGGATGTGTGCCACAGTGCTCAGCTCTTATGTGGATACAAGGGTTCTCATGATTCCCAATGGCGTCTAGAATGATGAACACTTTCTTGACCATTTTCTCTTTGTTCATCTCTAGCTCCAGACTCATGGAATGCATTTTTAAATAATAAGACTTGAAAGATCAAAATTACTCCTCAATCCATAAACAGCAAAACAAAGGCTGTGTTAGAGGTGTGAAAGCAATGCTCACCTCATATAGAAGTGTGACTGGAGACTCCATCAATGAGTGGTGACTTTTTTTCATTTTTATTGGTTATTTTATTTATTTAAATTACAATTGTTATCCCCCTTCCCAGTTTCTACTCTACAAACCCCCATCCCTCCCTCTATGAGGGTGCTCCCCCACCTGCCCACCCACTCCTGCCTCCGTGCCCTAGCATTCCCCTACCCTGGGAGCCTCCACAGGACCAAGAGGCTCCCCTCCCAATGGTGCCAGATAAGGCAATCCTCTGCTACATATCCAGCTAGAGCCATGTCTTTCCCCCTGCCATGTGTACTCTTTGGTTGGTGGATTGGTCCCTGGGAGCTTTGGGGGCTCTGGTTGGTTGATATTATTGTTTTTCCTATGAGGTTGCAAACCCCTTCAGCTCCTACAATCCTTCCCATAACTCCTCCGTTGGAGTCCCCGCGCCAAACTTAGTCCAATGTTTGGCTAAGTGCATCCACATCTGTATTGATCAGGCTCTAGCAGAGCCTCTCAGGGGACAGGTTTACCAGGCCCCTGTCAGCAAGTGCTTCTTGGCATCAGCAATCGTGTCTGGGTTTGGTGTCTGCCTGTGGGATGGATCCCTAGGAGGGGCAGTCTCTGGATGACCTTTCCTTCAGTCTCTGCTCTAGTCTTTGTCTCTACATTACCTTTTGACAGGAGGAATTCTGGATTAATATTTTTGAGGTGGGTGGGCGACCCCCTCCCTCAACCAGGGGCTGTGCCTATCCACTGGGTATGGTCTCCCCAGGTTCTATCCCCCCTTTGTTGGGTATTTTGGCTAATGTCCTTCCTGTTGGGTCCTGAGAACCTCTTTGGTCCCTGGCATCTGGGACTATCTAATGGCTACCCCCAGTTCCTCCTCCCCCACTGCTCCTCTGTTCAATTTCTTGACCCTCTGTACTTCTCCCCCATCTCCTCCTGTATCTGAACCCCCCCCATTGCCTCCCCTCCTCTCTCCCTTTCGGATCCCTCTCTCCCTCTACTTCTCAAGATTCTTTTCTTCTCCCTTCTGAGTAGGACTGTAGCATCCACACTTTGGTGTGGTCTTCCTTCTTCTTGGCTTTCATATGGTCTATGGGTTGTATTCTGAGCTTCTTTTTGGCAAATATCCACTTCTCAGTGAGTACATACCATGTGTGTTCTTTTGTGACTGGATTACCTAACTCAGGATGATATTTTCAAGTTCCATTCATTTGCCTAAGAATTTCATGAAGTCATTGTCTTTAATAACTGAGTAATACCCCATTGTGTAAATGTACCACAGTGTCTGTATCCATTCTTCAGTTGAGGGACATCCAGGTTGTTTCCAGCTTCTGGCTATTATAAATAGGCTGCTATGAACATAGTGGAACACGTGTCCTTGTTATATGTTGAAGTATCCTTTGCATATATACCCAGGAGTGGTATAGCTGGGTCCTAAGATAGAACTATTTCTAATTTTCTCAGGAACCTACAAACTGATTTGCAAAGTGGCTGTACCGGCTTGCAATCCCACCAGCAATGGAGGAGTGTTCCTCTTTCTCCACGTCCTCACCAGCATCTGCTGTCACCTGAATTTTTGATCTTAGCATTGTGATTGATGTGAGGTGGAATCTCTGGGTTGTTTTGATTTGCATTTCCCTGATGAATAGGGGTGTTGAACATTTCTTTAAGTGCTTCTTCCTCATTCAAGATTCCTCAGTTGAGAATTCTTTGTTTAGCTCTATACCCTATTTTTAATAGGGTTATTTGATTCTCTGGAGTCTAACTTCCTAAGTTCTTTATATATTTTGGATGTTAGCCCTCTATCAGATGTAGGGTTGCTAAAGATCTTTTCCCAATCTGTTGGTTGCCATTTTGTCCTACTGAGAGTGTCCTTTGCCTTACAGAAGCTTTGCAGTTTTATGAGGTCCCATTTGTCAATTCTTGATCATAGAGCATAAGCCATTGGTGTTCTGTTCAGCAAATTTTCCCCTGTGCCAATGTGTTTGAGGTTCTTTCCCACTTTCTCTTCTATTAGGTTCATTGTACCTGGTTTTATATGGAGGCCCTTGACCCACTTGGACTTGAGCTTTGTACAAAGAGATAAGAATGGGTCAATTTGCATTATTCTACATACCGACTGCCAGTTGAACCAGCATCATT
This sequence comes from Mus pahari, assembly GCF_900095145.1. Classification (NCBI taxonomy): domain Eukaryota; kingdom Metazoa; phylum Chordata; class Mammalia; order Rodentia; family Muridae; genus Mus; species Mus pahari. The sequence goes on along the minus strand of NC_034606.1, from coordinate 1,620,798 downwards.
TGTTGAAAATGCTGTCTTGTTTCCACTGAATGGTTTTTGGATCCTTTGTCAAAGACCAAGTGACCAAAGGTGTGTGGGTTCATTTCTGGGTCTTCAATTCTATTCCACTGATCTACCTGCCTGTCTCTGTACCAACACCATGTGGGTTTTTTTGTTTGTTTGTTTGTTTGTTTTTAATTTTTAAAAATATTTATTTATTATATGTAAGTACACTGTTGCTGTCTTCAGACACTCCAGAAAAGGGCGCCAGATTTCATTACAGATGGTTGTGAGCCACCATGTGGTTGCTGGGATTTGAACTCAGGACCTTTGGAAGAGCAGTCAGTGCTCTTAACCACTGAGCCATCTCTCCAGCCCCACCATGTGGTTTTTATCACTATGGTTCTATAGTATAGCTTGAGAACAGGGATGGTGATTCCACCAGAGGTTCTTTTATTGTTGGGAACAGTTTTTGCTGTCCTGGATTTTGTGTTATTCCAGATAAATTTGAGAACTGCTATTTCTATCTCTGTGAAGAACTGAGTTGGAATTTTGATGAAGATAGCATTGAATCTGTAGATTGCTTTCAGCAGGATGGCCATTTTTACTGTGTTAATCCTGCCGATCTATGAGCATGGGAGATCTTTCCATCTTCTGAGATCTTTGATTTCTTTCTTCAGATACTTGAAATTCTTGTCATACAAATCTTTCACTTATTTAGTTAGCATCACACCAAGATATTTCATATTATTTGTGACTATTGTAAAGGGTGTCATTTCCCTAATTTCTTTCTCAGCCCATTTATCCTTTGAGTACAGGAAGGCTACCAATTTGTTTGAGTTAGTTTTATATCCAGCCACTTTGTTTATAAGCTGTAGGAGTTCTCTCATGGATTTTTTAGGGTCTCTTGTGTATACTATCATGTCATCCACAAATAGTGATACCTTGACTTCCTCCTTTCCAATTTGTATCCCTTTGATCTTCTTTTGTTGTCTAGTTGCTCTGGCTAGGACTTCAAGTCCTAGATTGAATAGATAGGGGAGAGTGGGCAGCCTTGTCTTATTTCTAATTTTAGTAGGATTGCTTCAAGTTTCTCTCCATTTAGTTTGATGTTGGCTATTGGCTTGTTGTATATTGCTTTTATTATTGTTAGGTATGGACCTTCAATTCCTGATCTCTCCAATACTTTTAGCATGAAGGGGTGTTGTATTTTGTCAAAGGCTTTTTCAGCATCTAATGAGATGATCATGGGTTTTTTGAGTTTGTTTATATAGTTGATTATGTTGATAAATTTCTGTATATTGAGCCATCCCTGCATCCCTAGGATGAAGCCTACTTTATCATGGTTTATGATCATTTTGCTGTGTTCTTGGATTCAGTTTGCAAGAATTTTATTGAGTATTTTTGCACCAATATTTATGAGGGAAATTGGTCTACAGTTCTCTTTCTTTGTTGGGTCTTTGTGTGGTTTAGCTATCAGTGTGACTGTGACTTCACAGAATGAATTGGGAAGTGGTCCTTCTGTTTCTATTTTATGAAATAGTTTGAGAAGTATTGGTATTAGGTCTTCTTTGAAGGACTGATAGAATTCTGCACTAAAATCATCTGGTCCTGGGGATTTTTTGGTTGGGAGACTTTTAATTACTGCTTCTATTTCTTTAGGGGTTATGGGACTGTTTAGATGATTTATCTATTCCTGATTTAACTTTGGTACCTGGTATCTGTCTAGAAAATCAACCATTTCATCTAGATTTCCCAGTTTTGTTGAGTATAGGCTTTTGTAGTAGGATCTGATGGATTTTTTTTTAATTTCCTCAGTTTCTGTTGTTATATCTCCCTTTTCACTTCTGATTTTGTTAATTTGGACGCTGTCTCTGTGCCCTCTGGTTAGTCTGGCTAACAGTTTATCTGTCTTGTTGATTTTTCTCAAAGAACCAGCTCCCGGCTTTGTTGATTCTTTGTATAGTTCTTTTTGTTTCTACTTTGTGGATTTCAGCCCTGAGTTTGATTATTTCCTGCCATCTACTCCTCTTGGGTGAATTTGCTTCTTTTTGTTCTAGAGCTTTCAGGTGTGCTGTTAACCTGCTAGTATATTCTCTCTCCAGTTTCTTTATTTGAGTGCAAAGTATGAGCTTTTCCTCTTAGCACTGCTCTCATTGTGTCACATAAGTTTGGGTATGTTGTGCCTTCATTTTCATTAAATTCTAAAATGTCTTTAATTTCTTTCTTTATTTCTTCCCTGATCAAGATATCATTGAGTAAATAGTTCTTTAGCTTCTATGTATGTGTATGTGGGTTTTCTGTTGTTTTTGTTGTTGTTGAAGAACAGTCTTAGTCTGTGGTGGTCTGATAGGATGCATGGGATTATTTCAATCTTCTTGTGCTGATTGAGGCTTCTTTTGTGTCTAATTATATGATAAATTTTGGAGAAGGTACCTTGAGGTACTGAGAAGAGATATTCTTTTGGTTTAGGGTGAAATGTTCGGTAAATATCTGTTAAATCCATTTGGTTCATAACTTTCATTAGTTTCACTGGATCTCTGTTTAGTTTCTGTTTCCCTGACCTGTCCATTGGTAAGAGTGGGGTTTTAAAGTATACTATTATTATTGTGTGACATTCAATGTGTGCTTTGAGCTTCAGTAATTTTTCTTTTACAAATGTGGGTGCCCTTGTGTTTGTGGCATAAATGTTCAGAATTGAGAGTTCCTCTTGGTGGATTTTTCCATTGACGAGTATATAGTGTCTTTCCCCATCTTTTTTGATAACTTTTTGTTGAAAGTTTATTTTATTGGATACTAGAATTGCTACTCCAGCTTGTTTCTTGGGACCATTTGCCTGGAAATTTTTTTTCCAGCCTTTTACTCTGAGATAGTGTCTGCCTTTGACACTGAGGTGTGTTTACTGTATGCAGCAAAATGCTGGGTCCTGTTTATGTATCCAGCCTGTTGGTCTATATCTTTTTATTGGGGAATTGAGTCCATTGATGTTGAGAGATTTTAAGGACCAATGACTGTTGCTTCCTGTTACTTTTGTTGTTAGAGGTGGAATTATGCCTGTGTGATTCTCTTCTTTGGGGTTTGTTGTGAGAAGATTATTTTCTTGCTTTTTCTTTGGTGTAATTTTCCTCCTTGTGTTGGAGTTTTCCTTCTATTATCCTGTATTTGTGGAAAGATATTGTTTAAATTTGATTTTGTTATGGAATATCTTGGTTTCTCCATCTATGTTAATTGAGAGTTTTGCTGGGTATAGTAGCAGGGCTGGCATTTGTGTTCTCTTAGGATCTGTATGACATCTGCCCAAAATCTTCTCTCTTTTAGATTGTCCATTGAGAAGTCTGATGTAATTCTCATAGGTCTCCCTTTATATGTTACTTGATCATTTTCCCTTACCACTTTCAATATTCTTTGTTTGGTTGGTGTTTTAATTATTATGTGATGGGAGGAATTTCTTTTCTGGTCCCATCTTCTTGGTGTTCTGTAGGCTTCTTGTATGTTTCTGGGCATCTCTTTCTTTAGGTCAGGGAAATTTTCTTCTTCTTCTTCTTCTTCTTCTTCTTCTTCTTCTTCTTCTTCTTCTTCTTTTTTGGTTTTTCGAGACAGGGTTTCTCTGTGTAGCCTTGGCTATCCTGGAACTCACTCTGTACACCATGCTAGCCTCGAACTCAAAAATCTGCCTGCCTCTGCCTCCCAAGTGCTGGGATTAAAGGTGTGTGCCACCACGCCTGGCTCTTCTTCTATAATTTTGTTGAAGATGTTTGCTAGCCCTTTGAGTTGGGAATCTTCACTCTCTTCTGTACCTATCATTCTTTTGTTTGGTCTTTTATTGCTTCCTGGATTTCTTAAATGTTTTGAGTTAGGAGCTTATATATTTTATATTTTCTTTGACTGCTGTGTCAATGTCTTCTATGGTATCTTATGCATCTGAGATTCTCTCTTCTCTCTCTTGTATTTTGTTGGTGATGCTTGCACTTGTGACTCCGGTTCTCTTTCCTAGGTTTTCCATCTCCAGGGTTGTCTCCATTTTTGTTTTCTTCAATGTTTCTATTTCCATTTTTAGATCCTGGATGGTTTTGGTTCAATTCCTTCACCTGTTTGATTGTGTTTTCCTGTAGTTCTTTAAAAGATTTATGTGTTTCCTCTTGAAGGGCTTCTGTTTGTTTTCCTGTGTTCTTTTGTATTTCTTTAAGGGAGTTATTTATGTCCTTCTTAAAGCCCTCTATTATATTCATAAGATGAGACTTTTATATCTGAATCTTGCTTTTCAGGTATGTTGAGGTATGCAGGGCTTGGTGTGGTGGGAGAACCAGTTCTGATATTGTCAAGTGGAATTGGTTTCTGTTACTTACAGTTTTGTGCTTGCCTCTCGATATCTGGTTATCTCTAGTGCTACCTGCCCTTGCTGTCTCTGACTGGAGTCTGTCCCTCCTGTGAGCCTGGTTGTGTCAGAACTCCTGGAAGTCCAGCTGTCTCTGGGATCCTGTGATTCTGGGATCCTGTGATGCTGAGATCCTGGGTGTGGCAGAGTTCCCGGGAGTCAAGCTGCCTCTGGAATCCTTAGATCCTGGTGTGTCCATGCTCCTGGGATCCTGTTATATCAGAGATACTGGGAGTCAAGCTTTCTCTGGGTGTTGCAGGATCGGGTGGGGAAACAGCACCGGGGTCCACTCCAGGCACCAATGCAAACTGTGAGGAACCCATGCCTCTAGCTGGGTGGGGGTTCCTGCATCCTTGGATCTTGGGGACTGCAGTTACTTTAGATGTTGGGGCAGATATTGTGGCCTCACCTGTGATCCTGGGTGTGTCAGAGCACCTGGGAATCCAGTGGTGACATTTTTTTAAGGAATCCTTTTTCTCTAGTAGTTTTCCACAGTGGCCTTAAAACCTTCAGAGAGCTATGTTGTAAGCAGATGCACTGGCATCCCAACTTTGTTGATTGGTTTGTAGAACACAGGCAGAGAAGCTGAGAGGGATTCTGTTGGTCCCGAAGTTTTGGAATGGCAAGTGAGCATTAGCTTCCACTTAAAGTCACTAGCAGTCCCAGCCCCACCTTCAACACTTTGAAACCAAGCATTGGCTTCTGTTCTCCAGCTCTGAACACCTCAATGGCATCTTCTTCCAGACAAGGCTGTTTTGACTATTGCTTAGCACAGCTCTCTTCTAGACTTGGCTCCAGCCTCTTCATGGACTAATCTCACTCCCCTTGCTTTCTACTATAAAGACAGGTGCTTTCTTTAGGTGTGGTGAGCCAACTTCTGCTGGCTGAGGACTCAGCCTCAGCAGCTTTTGGACTTCTCTCAGCCTTCTTGGAATAGATGAAACCAGGACCTTGCTCTTGGCTGAAGAGAAAGTAGTCATGTGTGCATTTGCTTTTAGTCTCCTTCAAGAACTCTCACTTTTCTCTTATTAGTACAACAAAATGGTTGGTTGGCTGGTATAAAAGACCCAGCTTTGGGTCTATCTCAGCATTCTCCATGCCTCCCTCTTCATGTCTCCTGAAACTCTTCTTTGCATGCTTACTTTAGGAGAATTAATTGTCCTGGCTTCAATATTTTTGTATCTCAGAGTGTAAGGGGTTCCAGTAGAGGGAGAAAGATGGGGAATAGCCAATCTGTGGGCAGACAAAACACCACGGCATATACAGATTAAATTTAGTCAGTATGGTGGCATTTGTGGCACCCCAAAGCAGTTACAGTAGTAATAATAAGGAGAACTGATCTTGGGTCATTACATACAATGCTGAGAACATTGCTAAAGTGTGTGCTCATGCAGGGTCTTCATATGCATTTGACTTATAAAAGTGTAATATCCGTGAAGCACAAGAAAGCATTGTATGCTTACAAATATTTGTTACATAAGTGTGTCTCTGAATTCTGTGTACACATAACTACCAGTCACTAGGTTCCCCCATCATCAAATCTTGCCTTGTTTTTTTTTCCCCCTTAAACATAATTCCTGGTTGCTTGGTTCCTCTTTCCTCTGCTGTCATGGAAACCAACAGTCCAGAGACAGATTGCTTTTCATCAAACAGGGTAACATGTATTGCATGCCCCAGAACACAGGGACATAGCCAGAGTCCAGGAAATACCAGTCTGCAGTTGAGTATCTAGATTCAAATGGCTGTAAGACTAGCCTTGCAACCCCAGGAACCTCACACAGTGTGCTGAGGGGCTGCCTGAAGACTGGCTGTGTCTGAGGATGCCCACAGAGACTACACAGTGTGTTCTCAAGAGAATCTCAAGCCATAATGCTCCTGCGCTTCCTACTCTCTTGTCTTTCTCTATTCCCAGTAATCGCTGACATAGATAGAGCTCCTACAATGGACAAGCCACATAATATACAGTCTCTCCAGTTCCACAGAACTGTGAAGTCATAGCTCCCCTTTATAGCCAAGAAAACCAAGACCCAATGAGGTAATGGCTTGCCTTAGATCACAGAGCAAGAAGTGAAGTAGGTGGCCCAGAGTGGTGGAGCCCCTGCCACTCTGCTGCTGGTGTCTCAGCCCTGTGCCCAAAAAGGTCAGCAGGGGACATGTTTGGGCAGACAGAAGGCACCATGGAAACCCCAAAGTGTGCACTTCATACACACAGACACACACAAAGGGCATAGCCATGAAAATATTATAACCCTAGAGGTGATATTTGAAGGAGGCTGAACTCTGAGTTCCAGCCCTCTTAAAGTCTTTAAAGAAATAACAAATAAAAAATAATCCCATCTCTCTGGAATGACATAGGTGTGGTTATGCCTAAAAGCAGAGATTAGCTGACCCCAATGGTCCCGCTTAGCTTTATGACTATGATAAACCATTGCTGGCCAGGCAGGATAACTGCTTAGAGCATTACTAAATCTGTTTTTAATAACACCAACATCCCAGGACCAAGCCCTGACCATCACTGCAATAAAGGTTCATCATCGCTGGAAAGACCAGCCACAGAGGCGGAGGTGGGAAGTTAGGAAGGCCTGTGTGTACTCCAGCATGGGGCTTCTGAGTCACAGAGTGCCTGGGGAGGGGTGGAGTGCTTGAGAATTTATCTCTTTTGAGTTCCGCGGGATAAAGAAGAAAATAATAAATTCCATATCACTGCAGCAGGGTATTAGTCCACCCAGAAAACATCTTTTCAGTGTCACTGGAGACATGTGCATGCCATGTATGATCATAATGTAAAATGCAAAAATCACAAGCACCGTGTCTTAGTGTGTCTAAGAAGCGGGCGCACCTTAGGCTATCTTCAGAAATGGTGCCTATCTGTGACTCCGATGGTGCTGGTGAATTGTAGATCCAACAGGGCAGGAAACTGCAGGGGCTGGAGCAGCAGAAGGAGCCTAGGAGGAAAGCAGCATCTCAGAGACAATCGAGGGGCAGCAAACCCATGACAGGGTCAGGAAATGACCCAGAGTCAGTGGGTGGGACCTCAGAGAGCAGCTATCCCAGCGTCCAAACGTGAATGTCCAGAAAATGTGGCCAGCTGGCTGGGGCCTTAGCTCCTGCCGGTGATGACACCATCTGCCAGAATTCAGGCCTTTATGTACCTGAGAAGAAGGGTGGAGCTCATGTTAAGCCAAAGGATAGAGATAGTGAGCCTGGAAGGGCCTGGCTTCTGGAGTGGATTGACAGGACGGAAGGAGTCACATCTAAATGCTGATTACTGGAGAGAGATGGGGTGACCTGAGTTCCATAGCAGTGTGCTTGGGCACAGTTTCCAAAGGATTCACAGAGTTCTACATCACTGTTCCCACTAGGGGAGCCATGGGTGGTTCCAAGGGGCCCTGTGGCCTTAAGCAGAATCACACCTAGATCCATGTCACCTGCAACCCCAGCCAGGACTATCATATAAATATGCCTGCAGTCCCCTTAGAAAAGGAAAGCTGAGGGCCCCATGTGAGCAGATAGAGCTAGAACCTAGATTCCTGTCTGCATGTGCCAGGGAGTCACATTAGGAAGGAGACCAAGCAGGTTGTGCTTTGTAACAAGATCCTTAAAAACCCTGTCATAGTGCCCACTCCATCTAAATGAAGGCCAGAGCTCTTTATCCTCCTCCCCCCCCCCTTGCCCTGTGGTCATAGCCTCACTACTGGGCCACTCATTTGTGCTGCTCTTCCTCATCCATTCGCAGTCTTCCTACTGTACTCCATGCTTCCACATCCAGGTCTCTGTGCTGATGTCTAAACTGATGCAACGTTCTTTCCCTGGCAATCAGAGGACTCAGCCCTCACTCATCCCTGTCAACTGGTCAACAAGTCTTTGACTCAGCTCAAAGATGAAGATTGCCTCCAGATGCTCACCCTCTTCCTCACAGTGCTTCTGACTGAAAAATCAGTGAATTACACTTCTTCTGTTTATGTCTATTCTCCCAGCCAGTGTCAGCGAGTCATCACAGATGTGACCTCCCAGAGCTTAGCACCATGCCTAGCATGTGGTGCTTATACATGCACCACTGAAGACAGGGAGAGAGGAAGAGAGGGAGGAAGTAAGGAAGGGGCAGGGGAACTGATAAGTGAATAAATGAATGGTCAAGAAGCAAAAAACACCCTTCAAAATAGTCACAAATAATATAAAATACCTTGGTGTGACTCTAACTAAGCAAGTGAAAGATCTGTATGATAAGAACGTCAAGTCTCTGAAGAAAGAAATCGAAGATCTCAGAAGATAGAAAGATCTCCCATGCTCATGGATTGGCAAGATTAATATAGTAAAATGGCCATCTTGCCGAAAGCAATCTACAGATTCAATGCAATTCCGATCAAAATTCCAACTCAATTCTTCACCGAGTTAGAAAGGGCAATTTGCAAATTCATCTGGAATAACAAAAAAAATCTAGGATAGCAAAAACTATTCTCAACAATAAAAGAACCTCTGGTGGAATCACCATGCCTGACCTCAAGCTGTACTATAGAGCAATTGTGACCAAAAAACAAACAAACAAACAAACAAAACTGCATGGTACTGGTACAGTAATAGACAGGTAAGGTAGATCAATGGAATAGAAGTGAAGACCCAGAAATGAACTCAC
>NC_034606.1:1608119-1610656 GCF_900095145.1 Mus pahari | reverse complement strand
CATCCCATAAACAACCACCAAACCCAGACACTATTACAGATGCCAACAAGAGCTTGCTGACAGGAGCCTGATATAGCTGTCTCCTGAGAGGCTCTGCCAGTGCCTGACAAATACAGAAGTGGATGCTCACAGTCATCCATTGAACAGAGCACAAGGTCCACAATGAAGGAGCTAGAGTCAGTACCCAAGGAGTTGAAGGGGTTTGCAGCCCCATAGGAGGAACAACAACATGAACTAACCAGTACCCCCAGAGCTCCCTGGGACTAAATCACCAATCAAAGAAAACACATGGTGGGACTCATGGTTCTAGCTGCATATGTAGCAGATGGTCATCAATGGGAAGAGAGGCCTTTGGTCTTGTGAAGGTTCTATGACCCAGTATAGGGGAATGCCAGGGCCAAAAAGCAGAAGTGGGATGGGTTGGAAAGCAGGGGGAGGGGGAGGGGAGAGGGGTTTTTGGAGGGGAAACTAGAAAAGGGATAACATTTGAAATGTACATAAAGAAAATATCTAATTTAAAAAAAGAATAGTCAAGTAGATAGATGGATGGTTAATTAATTGAATTAATTAATAGAAAAGATACAGTCTCTGCCCTTGAGACTCTTACTATCTGGTTGAATAGGTCTCTTTGCATAGATTAGTGTAAGAATAACACATTTCTCAAAAGATTTGAAGTCTGATGTGGGGGAGCAAGGTGGCTCAGCTGTTAAGAGCACTGTCTACCCTTCTAGAGGACTTGGGTTCAATCCAGTCACCCACATGGCATCTCACAGTTCACAATCATCTATGACTCCAGTTCCAAGGGATCCTACCCTCTTATGGCCTCCAAAGACAATGCATGTCTTTGGAGTGCATGTGGAGCACATAAATGCATACAGGCAAAACATCCTGCACATACGCACAAAAGAAAATAGTTGAATAAAAATAAATGACACTTTTCTTTAACACCCAACCAGAAAAGCCTATCTCTCTCAGCCTATCTCTCTCAGTCCTTCCCCGGCAAAGAAAAGCAATCATAGTCATGATGAAGCTTCTGAGAGGACTCAGGAGGAAAGTCATCTGTGACCTTGTGGTCCCGACCCAAACTAGCTGGGCCTGAGAACCAAGAAAGAGTGCTGCTTGGCTGCTGAGCCTACCCAGTGCTGGGGCAGGTGCCAGGAAGTGCTTGGGACAGCAGGCATGGGGAATGGGGAGCCAATGTCGATGCTGCCAAAGGGGCAGGGCTGGAAGCAGCATGGAGCACAAGCATGGAGCAGACCCCGTGGCACTGGCAGGGTGGGCAGCTGTAATTCTACCTCTTAAGTCCCTGCCTGTACTAGTTAACTCACTACTTGTAACAAATCACCCCAAGATGTAAAACCCTGAACAACAGTCATAGACAGCCTGTATCATCTCTGTGGGTCAGAAAGCGAGGGTCAGTTTGGCTCAGAGTGCCTGGGGAAGTTACAGGGATGTACTCAACAAAGGTTGCAGACCCTAGGCTGGAGGGCAGGGGAGCAGCCCACTCAGTAAACTGCCTGCCTCCGAAGCATGAGGAAACACACAGACCATTGGACAGACCCTGCCTCGCCATACCCTAATATCACCTAAGAAGCAGTTACATAAGAGATTACATTGAACCTTATCATCAACAAAAAGGCTGGAAATGCCAGGTCCGAAGAAAACTCCACTCCCCCAAATTCCGGTGCCCCATTTTCCTCTACCAAAGGAGCCACTTCTTTATCTGACAGAAGGACAAATGGCTAGTTGTGGTGCCTATTAGCATACCAAAACTCATGCTGACCTCTGGGCTCTCCCAGCATTGCAAATACCTGTTACAGAGTCTGAGCTGGCCTCCAGGCTCTTCCTGACCCCAATCGTAAACTGTAAACTCCATCTCTCTCTGCCCTCCTCTCCCACCCTGACCGTCCAATCCCACCTGCTAGCCCTGCTCAGTCCACCTGCTAGCCCTGCTCAGTCCACCTGCTAGCCCTGCTCAGTCCACCTGCTAGCCCTGCTCAGTCCACCTGCTAGCCTTGCTCAGTCCATCTGCTAGCCTTGCTCAGTCCACCTGCTAGCCTTGCTCAGTCCACCTGCTAGCCTTGCTCAGTCCACCTGCTAGCCCTGCTCAGTCCACCTGCTAGCCCTGCTCAGTCTACTACTTCCTTACTCTTCCAGAGGCCTCTGGCTGGAGGCTCCATCATCGCTGCAATAAAAACCTTCCCTTCAACCATACCTTGAAGAACAAACTGGGGGCTTCCAGCATTCCTCAGCTGCCTGTACGTCACTGTCTCTTCTGAGTCACACGTCTCCTAGTCACTGTCTCTCCCATGTCACACGTCTCCTGTTCACTGTCTCTCCCATGTCACGTGCTCCTAGTTCACTGTCTTGTCCATGTCACACGTCTCCTGGTCACTGTCTCTCCCATGTCACATGCTCCTAGTTCATTGTCTTGTCCATGTCACACGTCTCCTGGTCACTGTCTCTCCCATGTCACCTGCTCCTAGTTCACTGTCTTGTCCATGTCACACGTCTCCTGTTCACTGTCTCTCCCATGT
>NC_034606.1:1590589-1608109 GCF_900095145.1 Mus pahari | reverse complement strand
TGTCACATGCCTCCTAATTCACTGTCTCTCCCATGTCACGTGCTCCTAGTTCACTGTCTTGTCCATGTAACACGTCTCCTGGTCACTGTCTCTCCCATGTCACCTGCTCCTAGTTCACTGTCTTGTCCATGTCACACGTCTCCTGGTCACTGTCTCTCCCATGTCACGTGCTCCTAGTTCACTGTCTTATCCATGTCACATGTCTCCTGGTCACTGTCTCTCCCATGTCACGTGCTCCTAGTTCACTGTCTTGTCCATGTCACACGTCTCCTGGTCACTGTCTCTTCCGTGTACATGTCTCCTGGTTCACTGTCTTTTGCGTGTTAGGTGTCTTCTGTCATCCTGTTTTTTTTTTCCCCTTCGGCTGTTCTCTTAAAACCTATTTTTGGGGGCTGGAGAGATGGCTCAGTGGTTAAGAGCACTGACTGCTCTTCCGAAGGTCATGAGTTCAAATCCCAGCAACCACATGGTGGCTCACAGCCATCTGTAACAAGATCTGGTGCCTTCTTCTGGAGTGTCTGAAGACAGCTACAGTGTACTTACATATAATAAATAAATAAATCTTTAAAAAAACAAACCTATTTTTACCCTTTTGTACTCTAACTTCTAGTTTTACAACTTGTATCTACCCTCTTTATATATGTGCATATATAAATCTGCATGTGAGAGAAAGAGAGATCCTGTCTCAGAAAACAGGTTGGATGACACCCAACCCAGGACACTCAGGGTCATCTTGGCTTCCATGCACACTCACACACACTAAATCCAGGCTGAACAGAGGTTGCATAGTCCCCTTTTGAGATGGTTCACTTGAAAGACTGGCAAATCAGTACTTTCTTAGTTGTTGGAGGGCCAACATGGCCAGTTTGGGTGACTTAACTGTAAACAAGTCACCTCTGGATTTGTACAGTTTGACTAAAACCACTCTATAGAAGTTGAAGTTGCTACTGACAACATGGTTGTGAGCTTTTACACACACACACACACACACACACATGCGTGCACATACACATGCACACACATATACACACATGCATGCACGCATGTACACATGTGCATGTGCACACGCACACGTCGAAACCCTGACACCCACCCCACATGGTAGCATGAGAGGTGAGGCCTTTGGGTAGCAGTCAGGTTCAGGTGAGGTCTTGAGGGTGGGAAGGCTGTACAGGAAGGAAGGAGAGAGAGCAGAATGTTCAATCACACACTGCAATAAGTGTACTTTCCCTGTTTTCTTCAAAATGGGACATAATATAGCTTACAATTGAGGGTATGAATGTTAGGCAAAGGGCTCTCACCAGGAGCCAAGTCTGCTAGCACCTTGATCTTCAACCTCCCAGCTTTTAGAACAGTAAGAAATAAAGTGTCTGATAAGCCACTGGCCAACCTGTGGGGTTTATTCACAGCAGCCAGAGACAGCCAGAGAGCAGCCTCAGAAAGGTATATTCTAAATGGTGTAATATCAAGATGGGAGACAGCTGTCTAAGTCCTGTGGGTGCGTTAAGCCATTGAGACCTTCAGGTCTGTCTGTCATGGCATCTATGTATCCATCATCCCTGTATCTATAATGCCAAGGCACAGGGTTGTGCTAGGCCTGAGGTGGGTAGCACCTGCTAAAAACAATGTGTCCTTTTTCCATCCAGTAGCTCAGTTAAATGGAGCGGGTGCCCAGAGGATCTGCTGCTTCCTGACAGGCTGTAGGTGCTGAGCACAGGGACTCTGCCTGCCCCCAGTGACATTTCAGTCAGTTCAGTGGGGCACTTGTGTAAAGTGACCATTCTGTACAATGTGGTAAATGTGCACACAGGAGGCTATAGTCAGAAGGGAGAGGCCAGTGTGTAGGCATGCCGCAATGCTGGCAGCAGTGTGAAGAAGAAAGACCCTTCCCGGGCAGATGAGGGGGACTAACTGTGAATGATGGGATGTGGTCATTAGAGCATTCCTAAAGGGTGGATTCTCTTAGTCGCCTTTGCTTTTGGGTCAGGGAACTTTTGAGAGAGCAGCTAGAGAAGGTGCAAGTATCTAGCGTCAAACACCTAGCCTCTCCTTTCATCTTAGTATAGCAAATTCAATTTTTGATTTATTTTTCTAGGTCTAGCATAATGTCCTACTTTCTTCCTCATCATTTGGATGGAGCCTCTCCACGTGGACAGAGTTTCTGGGAACAGCAACAAACCTTACATCCCCTGGTTCTGACTGTAGGCCCTGGTCTGCAGCTGGAGCTCCACCAACAGCCACTGACTCTAAAGAGGCAGCTGCCCTCCCATTTGCCTAAAGGCTCCAGGGAACATCCCTCCAGGGCTAGTAGTTCCCTTCATTTCTAGGGACTGAACCTCTGGGAGTGTCTCCGTTGGTCCATACTCCCACCTTGTGGTATACTTGGGTACTGCATGTTCTCAGTGGACAACTCTTGGGGGGCCAAGTTCAACTCCATAACATCTCAGAATAACTATCTATTTTAGCCTTTGTGTGTTAAGTGTCCACTTGCCAACAGATTGATAATGAGAGGTCATATCTGAGAGAGATGAAAGGGAAATGGCAGGCTGTGACAAGCCTTTACAAGGAGCATGTTGGCCAGGATGGTGACTGGCAGATGATGGGTGCTACTCTCTTGCTGTGCCGCCCTAGACAAGCACTTTGTTTCAGTGGACTTTCTCAGTGAAGCATCTTTTGCAGTCTTTCTGCAAAATAAGAGATTGTACAGCTTACAGAATTGCGATAGGGATTAAAATAAATAATCCATATAAACTAAGCTAAAGCTCTCTGGCAGGCACATGCAAGCACTTAGCAAATATAAACACAAGGCACTTAAGTTTCTGTTATTCTATCTCAGCTCAGCGGGGGGGATGAAGGGAGCATTAGTGCCATCTCCATTGTTGACAAGGACACTGAGGACCTGAGGGCTTAAGTGGCTTCCCCCAAGGTCCTTCAGTCTGAAAAAGGCGGGGCTTAAAGCCCATCTTTATGGATCTTGCCAACATCCCAAGTAGGTCTTTGAAAGTTCTACCCCTTGAGTTGCAGACCCACTGGGAGAAAGTTGAAATGATCCAAAGAGGAAGAGAGAACGACAAAGACCCAAATCTAGCCCAGTTTCCAGCTCACATCTACCATGGGTGAACACTCCTCCCGACAGGAGGCGGCACATGTTTTCCACACCCTGGTCCTGAGGAGTGCCCAGTGCGTCAGGAGGTTCTGGCTTCAGTTCATACACAGAAGCTGTGTTATGTGGCTAAGTGACTTAGACACATGCTGTCCACTCTCCAGGACACAGCTTCTTCCATGACCAGGTGGGACAAGAGAATCCAAATCAGCTGCCCAGCCTCACATCTTGTCACCCCATAATCTATATACCCTTTGAATGCTCCCTGACTGTGTGCAGTGAGGGCACAACAAAGGTGACCCTCAAAGAACAGGTGACCAACAAAGAACCAGAACCCTGGAAAGGACTGGTGACAGATGAAAAGGATGGCTGGGTTCTATCACCTGAGCAGGAACCTAACCCCCGCGAGAACCCCATAACAATGTCCACGAAGGCCTGGAAGCCAGGCCAGTGATTTATGGACACGATTAGAAGACTACAGTGGTCACTGGCCCAGGAGACCCACACTGGGTAGGACATGAGCAGAGGCTCCAGCTCCAGGGAGTGCAGGGTTCACAATGAGCATGCCACACAGCTCCCTAGTCCCCTCAGAGTAGGAGGTGGCTGTGTGTTATTGTCTTATTTTTGCTGATATTTTCAGCATGAGCGGGCCAACTGGGAGATGTAATCATAGGCATTTCACACACACACACACACACACACACACACACACACACACACACACACAAAGGGCAAGATGAATAGTGTGGGTAGTGCTGGAGTCATAAATATCACCAGTCTATCAAGGCAAAATGAAAGCAAAGAAAATAAATCTATCAGGACTCCGTGGCTCTCCGTGGCAACACCAGGACAAAGGAAGCCAGTCTTTCCCTGACGGCCTGAGCACTGGCCTCCTGAACTGTCTTCTCTGGCTACCAAAGCTTGAGCAGTTTAGACGCAAGGCAGTGTGTGACTCTCGTGTGCTTCAGAGCACCAGCATGACTCTGATGTAAAAAGCCTGGTAAATCTCACAATGTGTGTGTGACTTAGGACAGCCTGAGTTCTGTTTCCTACCGGCTGGCTAGTCAGTGGCCTCTCTCCGTGTCGGCTTCCTCATCTAGAGAGGAAAATGGGAGTCTTGATCAGAGTGTGATGGCACTTCATGGATCATGCCACAGAAGGGGGATATCACAAGCCTAGGGCTCCACTTTTGACAAACTAGTGCCTGAGTGAGGTCGCCGGAAGCCTACAGATCCGTTCCACACCACACTGGCAGGACTGGTATTTTGTTTCCCCACTGAGAATGAGAGAAGATGCAGAGTCCTGGTGGCTCTGTAAAAGCTTCATGCTGGGTTTGGGGACTCTTGCTAAAGTCCATGTTTGAGCTTGTTTCTATGGTCACTACAGTTTGGTAGACACCTCCACCTGACTTACAAAATTGTGCCTAAATTCTACCTGGGAACATAGAGAGGGCTCAGATCACAGCCACCTCCTCCCCAGCCTCTGGGTGGAGTGGGGCAAACAGAGCCAAAGAGTTGTCTGTGAACAGAGCGGGCGGTAGAAAAGTAAAACTCCAGTGACTGCATAGCTCCTCACGTGGGAGAAAGGACAGGTCAAGGAAGTGACTACTGTATCAGGAACCAAGCTCTTCCCCAACGTAAGAAGTAACTCCGACCTCCCCCCTTTCAAAGACAGGGCCCACAGACAGACCTCAAGCAGTGGGCTCAGGGAAGCTTGGGTGATGAAGTCTGAAGCTGCCCATCCCTGAAGTGGCTTCTAAGGAAATCTTTGTTCTGGTTTGGAGCCTCCTGCTACTTAACATCTGGCCTGGCAGGATGTCCTGGAGGTCTCCCATATTCCTTTCTCCCCCCAGGTGATCTACAGCTCTGGCCAGCTGCTTCCTCACTAGGCCCTCC
The DNA here is from genome assembly GCF_900095145.1 of Mus pahari. Lineage (NCBI taxonomy): Eukaryota > Metazoa > Chordata > Mammalia > Rodentia > Muridae > Mus > Mus pahari. The sequence continues at coordinate 1,603,111 of NC_034606.1, read as the reverse complement.
CTCCACTTTGAAGACCTGCAACCCCAAGATGCTCAACCAAGGGCCCAGGACTGGAGCCTTGATTGAGCATCCTTTCTTAGCACCCACATGGGCTTCTGGGGACATGGTACAGATGACTAACAGGACAGGAGCATTTGGTAAGACCAGATACAGCAGACACTGACATTTTGCTCAATAGCAACACCAGAGAGTCAAGATGCTGCAGCTCAGCCCTGCGTACCCTAACATCTGGTCACCCCCAGCCCCCCAGAACTTATTCAGCTGGCTCCCCAGTGTGGGAGCCATGGGAGCTACATGGCCAATGCCTGCAAGGTGCTGGGGAAAGACCAGACTCTTCAACAGCCAGCAGCTAGAAATCAAGGCCCACTGAGGCCCACTGAGGGGTGTGGGGACACATCGTAGTCTAGAACCTCAGCCTCTGCATGTAAAACAAACAAATAAACAAACAAAATCTTGCTTTGCTTTCTTACATCCCAAGAGTGTCAATGGCAAAAATATCAGAATCCCAGGAGCAGAGAGTACCCAGAAAATGGTCTAGCCTGGTGATTCTGATAACACCCCCCAAAATTACCCCAAGAGCTAATGAAACCACAAACTGCTGGCCACCCACGGGCCTGGCGCAGCTGGGCTCTCTGGATGCTGATGCTCAGAAATGTGTGCTTTGGCAAGTTCCCAGGAGCTCTGCTGATAGGGGGTGGTGTGGTAGCAAGGTTTGGACACCTGGGACTCTGTGCACAGCCCGGAACGGTCCTGCCTGTGGGAGTCACACTCAAGGGCTTTGTCCAAATGCTTGGTTCCCTCCAGGCCTGGGAATGGCACCTGAGATTCTAAGCCCCCATTGCTGAAGCTGCTGGTCCCAGGAACATAAGCCTATCAGATTCTGTTCTCTAGCATCCCCCATCTTACTGAGAAACAGAAAAAAGCCCCCAGGGAATCAACTGAGCTGGAAGAGAAGAAAATGGGGTGGGTGGAAGCTGCAAGCAAGCTGGGCAAGGATGTGTGCCTCACACAGCTTGTCCAAGGCCAGCAGGGTAACTCCAGCTTCCCATTTTCTGACAGGTGATGGTCCTGGGGCTTCCTTCCTAATGCCCACTGGGTGGGAAGTAGTCACAGATGTCACAGGCAGGTCCCTGGATCAGGGAATCTGCTGGACAACTGACAGCTACAGCTCTGCGTCTGGCAAAACTGACATTAGAATGCACATGCCAGCTGCTACTGCTAGGGCTTGTTCCAGAGTCCACCTCAAGAACTCTCTCTCTCTCTCTCTCTCTCTCTCTCTCTCTCACACACACACACACACACACACACACACACACACACACACACACTCAGGCACACTCACATAGCTCTGCAAAGGATACAACAGAACATAATCGTCCTGACTTGGAGGGCTCTATCTCCTATGTTCCTGGCCTTCTTTTGGACATCTTTCCCTGTAGTAATGTCTTGGGAACAGGTGAAACTTGTCCTTGGGGCTTCCTTCTGACCTTCCATAGAAATTGGATGCTAGGGGCCAGAAAATGAACAGTCCCCAGCGCAACCGCAGGCTTATAAGGATGGGGAGCTGGTCAGTGAAGAGTCCTCTGCTGAAGGAAAACTAAAGACATAAGGCTAGTTTGTGTACCTTAGAGAAAAGAAAGCAAAAGGTTAATAAGTGATTTCAATAAAAATAGGAGTGGGAAGGGAGGGAGGGCGCTGTCACCGAAGCCTTGTGCTCTGATGGACTGACTGGATACTGTGAGCAGGCATTACACTTTAAATAAGACAGTTTCCATTATTTCTTTTCTACACATCTTCAAGATTCACAGAGCCCACGGACTAGCAAGATAGTCAGTAAAAGCATTTGCGCAGTGAGCCCGAGAGCCTGAGCTCAACCCCCACATCTCACAGAGAAGTGACTCCTGAAATTGTCTTCTGACATCAACATGTGAGCCACACATGCACACGCCCTAACATACATGCACACACAGAAACATGCATACATACACACAAACACTCATACAGACGCATATACACATAAACAAACACGCATACAAACACATGCACAAACACACAGAAGCACACATACAAACTCACACATACACACATACACACACAAACACCCGTACACAACCACACACATACTCACATAAAAGTACACACACATACACAAACACACACACACATTTTATAGAACTAGGCTAGGGAGATGGTTCAATTCATAAGAGCACTTGCTCTGAAGCAGAAGGACCTGACTTTGAAGCCCCACAGCCCATGGGCATAGATAGCCGTGCAGACCTATAACCTCAGCATTTGAGATCCTGAGAGCTGACTGGTCAGCCAGGCTAACCCAAACAATGAGCTTCTGGTTCAGTGAGAGACCTTATCTCAAGGCAGTATGGTGGAGAGAGGTACAGGAAGACACATAACATCTTTCTCTGGCCTCTACAATCTGATCCATGGATGCACACAGCACAGTTATACACAAACACACACACACACACACACACACACACACACACTCCAAATAACGATATCTTGTTGATTAGGATTCTGCTCAAATGGGTCTACCCTCTAAAAGATGGAGTACTGGTTAATCTAAGACCACATAAATGCCCTTAGTAACAAGGTTATTGCACAACAGAATTGTATTTTAATAGGATTTTAACAACCACAGCCTATGCTTACTCATGGTCTTGGCACCACCTAGTGGCTTATTTATTTATTACAACTTTTACCTGACCTGATCACTTAAAATTTCAATTCAACAAAAATGTTTTAGACAGAAGTGATGAGTTAAGAACTGGGAAGGAAGCTGTGCTGAAACATTAATCAAAGACACGGTCTCACCTTCCTGAGGCTGATGTGTAAGAGCTATACAAGTACATAATGCAAACATGACTACACACTGCGATGTAACCAGGAAATAAAATTGCCATGGGCTGGAGGACGATGTACATAGAAGAACGGCTTTAGTTTTGATTTTCCGTTTTGAAACAGTATCTCACTAAGTAGCTCAGGCAAATCTTGACCTCTTCATCCTCTGGCTTCAACCTCCAAAGGGCTGGGATTGTGGGCATGCACTACCATGGTCTATAAAAGCAACATAATTTAAGTGGAGTGGCAGGTAAGGCCACAGAAGTCAAGCACAGAAGGGTGAGATGGAGTTGGATGCGGATATTCTGTGATAACAGGGCAGGTCTTTGCAAAGGCAAACGGGTCAAGCGCCTGTGGAAAGAGCACAAAGTCCAGCTTGTCTGGAACTCTGTGAGCAGGCCCAGCAGGCCATGATGAGACTGGACTGAAGCTAGGAGTGTGTCCTTAAATGAATGCACACATATGGGAAGTGAGGGGTGGCAGTGAGGTTGTCCCCAATGGCAGAATCCGGTTATGTTTATACGTTTTAGAAATGGACGGGAGAGGTTGAAATACTTTGAATTGAGTTCGGACACTCACTTGACCCCAGCTGGATCTCAGTCGGGAACTCCGATGACCTGTGTCGGATTACGGCTGGCTGCCCTGCCCTTTCCCTTAACTGACAGGCACACCCCTAGGGGATTGCAGTAGAACCCCGTTTTAAGAGTCAGAATAGTGGTTCTAAATCTGGGGCCTTTTAGGCACCACTAAGTTCAGTTAAACTGGCATCTCAAGGAGTGGGTAGCATGCTTCCAGGTTTGCCAGCAAAGCTGAGAACGTCTGAGCCTGGGACATTCTTACCAGGAGAGGAAAATAGCAAAACAAAGTGCTTGGGTTGGGGGAGGGGACGGGGGTTTTCAGAGGGGAAACCAGGAAAGGGGATAACATTTGAAATGTAAATAAAGAAAATATCTAATAAAAAATAAATAAAAAGAAAAAAGAGAAAACAAAAAACAAAAAACAAAAAACAAAGTACCCTGGGATGCTGGGATCACACAGCCAAGCTGGGTTTGCTTTGCTTGGTCCATTGGTTTTGGTTTCTAAAGTAAGTTTTGTCCCAGGTAGAGTTCCCACTCTGGACCACAATGTCTCATTAAGTTTCTACCTAGATGTCAACCGCTCAGGAGAGCTGATGTCATAGAGGGTTACAGTTTCTCGGTGTAGACGAAGCTGGCTAAGCAGACAGGAGTTGTGAGACATCTGAGACTCCATTACTCATTCACAGGTCTCTGAAGTCAGAGGGTCCAAAGAGGCAGGCCTTTCCGGGGCCCCGGTGGAGTCACACATCATAAGGACCCAGAGAGCCGTTAGCAGATGCTCAGGCTTCGGCTCAGCATCATTCTGAACTGAGGCTTGGGCTCTCGGGTGATTCTCACGCAGACAAGCCAGAGATGAAACAACATCCTGTAGTTCTGGGGAGACCTGCCCAGAACTGTGTAACTGACATCTGACATGTGCTATTCTGACATCTGCAACTAACACTGTGTGTGTGTGTGGCGGGAGCGCACAAGCGTGGGCAAGTACACACATGGATGTGCAAGTGCATGTGTGCATAAGTGTGTTTGTGTGTGTGCAAGCTTGTGAATGTGCATGGCTCAGTGTGTGTGTGCAAGCATACTTTACTATGTAAGCATAGGTTTTCATTTAACCAATTAAACCCTCCACTTCTTTCTCTTAAAAGATGCCCACTCATTTATATCTTAATGTCTAAACGGATAGCTCCAGAAAGCTAGCGGTAGTTCTCATCTAGATGGTGGAAGTCGCGTGATTTAAATTATTTTGTTGTTAACTAGGTACAGCAGTACAAGAAATCAAAATACTCTGAAGGCTGAGCCAGGATTTTGAAGTCTGCCTGGGAAAAGAAATTTCCTGCTAGACCCAGCAGTACATGACTGAGGTAAGAAAATGACTGCAAAGATCCAGTCTCAAACCACCAATACTTAACTGCTGCTGTCTTCGCTCTCTGATTTTCCTGATGAAAACAGTCAACTGGCATTCAGTCTGTTTCTTTTCCTGTTGCTGCTGCCACCCTGACAAAAGCAACCCAAAGGAGAAAGGGTTTATCCTGGCTCCCAGCTCAGGAATACACCCCATCACAGTGAGGACGTCGGGCAGCTGGGGTAAGCATTTGATCACACCCCATTCTGTCAGGAAAAGAGAACGCTGTGCCTCAGATCATGGTCTCCTTTTTATGCAGCTCAGGGTCCCATCCTGGGATATGGTGTTATCCACAGCAGCAGGTCTTCCTGCTTCAGTTAACCCCACAGGTGTATCTGGTGGTTTGCCTTAGACAATCCTTCACAGATTTCCTGCAGGCTTGTCTCTGATGGATCTTGAAATTAACACTTCATATATTTTAAAGACTATGACCCAGAAGCTGAGAATGGTGATGTAGCCTTCTAGTCCTGGCACCAGCACTCGGGAAGCAGAGGCAGTTGGACCCTCTGAATTCAAGGCCAGCCTGGTTCTAGAATAGAATAGCCAGGACTGCATAATGGTATACACTCGCCCCAAAAAATGCAAAACAAAACCACCCAAGATTAATTTTGTCTTATATGGCTGTATGTAAGTGGTCCACGTGTTCAACTTACAATCTCTGGGACAGCACCTGACTTTGTGGACCTTGACATCCTTGTCCCTCAATAAGAGGACAGAAAGCCATTGTCACTCACTCCATGTCCCTCAATAAGAGGACAAAAAGCCATTGTCACTCACTCCATGTCTCTATTCCATCGATACAGAGAACAGGAACCCTACCAATCTTTTTCTTGAGGGATTTGGATCTCTGACCACTTTTTCAAAAAGATATGTCAAAAAAAAAAAAAAAAGTGTATGTTTCCTGGACAATAGGTATGGAGAGCCGTAGCTGTGCAAGAATCTGAAAGCCAGACTCTTCTCCCTGCAATCTCCACTATGCAAATATGCACGAGGAATCTGCAGTGGAGCACAGGATGGCTCTTCCCAGATTCACCTGGTCAAGAGAACTGTTCCCAGGACCAGTGCTCTAGGAATAGATTTGCGAATGCTCTCATCACATGGCTCTTTGACAGAGTAGAGTGACAGGACAGCAGCAGGCAGGGCACTACACAGAACGCAGCTGGGGAGCCACAGTATACTCAGACTTGCCAGGGAAATTGCTAAGCAACAAAATGTCATTCCGCCTACAAAGCAAGTGTGTGAGAGTCCCTACCTACTACTGACATCGGGTAATATTTTTCTGTTTACAGACTGCACTTACCTTTTTTTTTTTTTTTTTTTTTTGATTCAGCTCATCTGAATTGGACACTGAAGGAGGCTGACATGGCTCAAGCCTCAACCATAAGGCCTGTTGTCTTTTTTTCCAACCCGTGTCAAAGATCTCCAAGGAGAAAGAGCCCTACTGGCGCTAAAGAGCTCGTTCCCACCCCCTTTCAAGCCCTCAAGTGAGCCCTGACTGCACAGTGTGGCCTGCATTTCTGTCACCCTGCTGAGGGTGCTGTCCTGTGTCCAGGCCACTCTAACCAGAACATGTCTTTACTAATTTGGTCCTACAAAATGTTCATCCAAAAAGGACAAGATCAAAGAGAGAAAAATATTATGTACTCTTGTCTACTTCCTGGAGACTCCCAATGTCCACTGCCACACTCAAATTCCAGAAATCCTTTAATTACAAAAAGAAAAAATTTTTAAAGATTTACTTATTTATTATGTATACAACATTCTGCCTTTGTGTATGCCTGCAGGCCAGAAGAGGCCAGCTCTCATTACAGATGGTTGTGAGCCACCATGTGGTTGCTGGGAATTGAACTCAGGACCTCTGGAAGAGCAGTCAGTACTCTTAACCTCTGAGCCATCTTTCCAGGCCCCACAAAAATGTTTTTACTTAATATAAATTATCTTAAATCAACCTGATCTTGGGTTTTGCTTTGTTATCATATTTAACAACATATTTTGAAAAATGAACCATCATGGCCTCTAGAAATTATCTGTAAAAACAATGTTTTCTTTGTTTTTTAACCAAATGTTTTCTAATTGAAATATTTTCTCTTGTTGCTTCAAGAACCTGCATGTCATCCTTACACAGAGGCTGCACGTCATCCTTACACAGCGGCTGTGCTAATCTCCTCTGTATACAACTTTTATATGTGCTCCAAAGCAAGCGCTCTGATTGCTTTTTAACTAGCTGGGCATTCCACTGTACCACTCTTGATGTCATATGGCATCATATATGATGCCAAGAGGGTGGCAGCCATCCATATTGCAGCCCAGACAATTCTGACAATCCAATAAAGAGCACTCTGCTCTTCCAAAAGTCCTGAGTTCAAATCCCAGCAACCACATGGTGGCTCACAACCATCTGTAATGGGATTTGATGCCCTCTTCTGGAGTGTCTGAAGACAGCTACAGTGTACTTACATATAATAAATAAATAAATAAATAAATAAATAAATAAATAAATAAATAAATCTTTTAAAAAAAAAAAAAAAAAAAAAATGACCCAGCCTGGCCTACAGAGTGAGTTCCAGGACAGCCAGGGCTACACAGAGAAACCCTGTCTCAGAAACAAACCAAAACAACAACAACAACAAAGTGGCACCAGGGAGTGCAGCACTGTCACATGCCCATCCAACTGACAATACGCAGCCACTTGTGATTTCTTTATGGCACAAGATGTTAGCTCAGCAAGACATAACCGAGTGCAGCCACACACCCTGGGCCTCGGATGCAGGGCCAGGTACCTCCAGCCTCTGCCTGTTTCTTCAGCTCTGATGCGAGGCTCAAACCCAGGCCTTCATACATGAAAGAGCTTGACCACTGAGCTATAACCCAGGACCCTATAGTCTCTTCCTTAGAAAAAAATCGTTAACAGTTATTGTTGCACATCATGTGACTGTAAAATTTTTAATATAAAGTGTTCAGCTAGCATGTTAAACAATTAAGCATATTCCCAGGACAGGAAAAGATGGAAAAGATTCAGATTAAAAGCAAACCATCATCCACATAATTATATAATTTTAATTCTTGTTTTCCAAGCAGTTCCACAGTATATTTTAAACCAGATGATGACAGATACAGCCAGGACTTTCTGTGAGATCTGACAAAAATAGTTATAATTTAAGACCAGGCTATAAACTTAAATTCACACCTCAATGGTAATTCTTGCAAACCGATACTGCAGTGAGGTTGGAGGCCGCAGCAGCACCAGGCCCCTCATGGCTGCTGACTGGCTGGACAACATTTCCAGCAAGCCGGTCATACTAACAAACCCTAAGGCTTCTCCACAGCCAGCAGCCATAGAAAAATCTCCCTGTGTGACAAAGCCTAGGAGGACCCTCGAGCAGTGTGAAGTTAGTCCTGGAAGGGGGCCTGACCACAGCCCCTGTGTCAGAGCTTCCTGCCCAGCTATGGGCGCCCCTGCTGCCAGGCCCTTGGAGGCTCTGTGCTCCCCATTCTGCCTCTTCTCCTTTTTCTTCTTTTCTTTCTCCTTCAGAATCAGGCTTTTAAATGGGTCGCTGTGTCTGGATTCCCAGGGTCCGTGGTAGCTCTGATCCTGACTTAGCTGGAGCAGGTCCTCCTTAGACGGGACACAGATCATGGTGCGTGGCTCTGGGCTGCCCTTCCTGAGCAGGGACAAGCTGACCCACACCAGGGCTCTGGGGAAATCATCCAGAATGGACAAGCAGACATTTCTAGTCAATTCTTGCTGACCTCTGCAGGGAGCCCTCCTGATCTCAGAACTGGGCCCACACCAGGACGAGAGCTGCTTCAGCAGTTTCCTACTCCTACATAAAGCAAGGGACAAAGTCAAAAGCCATTTAAAGCATGACATATACTTAGTTCCAATAATCTTCTTTTCATGTCTGTCATCTCAAACTAAGAGTAAAGATTATAGAATTGGGGCAGAGAAAAATATAAGGCATTCAGAAAAATAAGATAAAACTAAGTACGGTTATAACTAAAGCAAGAAAAGCAAGAGGAGGAGAGTTTGAGAAGAAATAGGGATATAAAAATCTTAAAGTAAATAAGGTGGACAAAAAGACTACTTCACATAGGAGAGCGCACTGTCGGGCGCTCCGTGGGCGGTGCTCCACTCTGCTATGAGGGACGGCCGCTGGCCCAGCCCACACCCACACAATTCACAACTGGAGAGGCTGGCTCAGAACAGAGGCTTGTCACCAATCAGAGCCACCTGGCCGAGGACAGTATTTTCAACCATTTCGTAAGTTAGTACAATATCTCAAATCTTGTATTAAACTGTTTCCCTAGGCCCTCTATGAAACATCAAAGGAATGGCTCCCCTTTTCAGAAAGTCATGAGTTAGCATACAGGAACCATGGTAACGTTTACACCCAGAGCACGTTGAATATAGAAAACTATTCAAAGGGTATCTGGCAGTTGCCTACACTTACCGAACAACACAGAGCTGGCTACCTGTGGTAGCCACGTGGTCCTCACTGGCATCCCATTCCATGGCCACTTTGGTTCCCTCCTGCGCTTGACAGTCTGTAACTTCTGGCTTCCTGGGTTGGTTTTCAGCTATGCCCGCCTCATTAGATAGTTGGCAGGGCTCTTTGGGGACACAAGGCACTCCAAGCCGTCTTGGGTCAGTCTCCTGAGCACCAGGCATTGAAGCTGCCTCTTGGGCATGAACCCTGGACTCCCAGTCCCGAGTCAGCTGTTCCCAGGGACAACAGAAAGGAGCCAGTGTGCCAAGCTTAACATAATTGGGCCTTTTAGCAGGAGGGCGTCTAATGAAATAAAGAAATAAATTTTAAACTACTGGAGAGTAGAGAATTAAAACAGCCATGATTATTATAACACATCTCCAAATAACACACACACCACACTCACACACACATTCATACTCACACTCACATGCGCACCCCTTCTCACCTGCCTCGCCTCCCTAGTGCTAGGTTTAAAGGTGCACACCACCATGACCAGATCTTTGTGGGATTTTCTTGTTTCTTTGTTTGATTACATGAGTATGCTATCACTGACCCACCAGAAGAGGGCATCAGATGATTGTGAGCTACCATGTGGTTGCTGGGAATTGAACTCAGGACCTCTGGAAAAACAGACAATATTCTTCACTGCTGAGTCATCTCTCCAGCCCAGATCTTTGGGGGTTTTTTTTGTTGTTGTTGTTTTTTTGTTTTGTTTTTTGTTTGTTTGTTTTTTATAAAAAATAACACATCTACAAATGTGTGCAGCACTTCAGTACTGATCTTGAAAGCTCCAAGTACATGGTTTCCTGGGGCAGAAATAAAGGCCCTCATTCACTTGTTTCCAATGAAAGATATATAAGAAGAAAGGTTACAAGGATAATGCTAAAGTATAAAAACAGTATGTATCTCTTTGGATGGCAGAATTGTATCAGTTTAAAGTCTTTTACCTTACTTCCATGGTTTCATTAACTTTAATAAATTAGTACTATTCCAAAGCCAGGTTTTTAAAAAAAGTACAATTTCTGTAAGAATGGGGATACAGGTAGGATAGTGATGAGGTCCATAGCAAGTATCTGAAGTAAATGTCTGTAGTTCAGACATCCATCACTGAAGTCAGAAAATAATCTAGAGAAGGCTGGACCAGATAGGCCTCCACAAGGCAAAAGAGGATGCCCTGGCTCAAAGCACTTCGTGGTAACAGAGAATGCAAGGAAAGGCTTTCTGCCCACAGTTACTGAAGCCATCCCATCCCCAAGCCAGCGGGCGAGGGAAGCAGGACCCCCGAGCCTGAGACCAGACTGGAGAGTACTTCCTTCCTTACCTTTTGTACGTCTCTAGAAGATCCTTAGCTTGATCTTCAGCAAACAGAACCCCAGCACGGCAGTCTGGGAAATCGCCTGGGATGTTAGGAGACCGTCTGTATTGAGAATGCACTGTAGCCTCTTTTAATCCACCAACTCTTGCACCTCGGTAGATCTAACAGAAAAGCCAAGGGCCCTGTCAGTTTACTAACCTGACGTGATACTGCTTAACTGTCCACATAGGGGAATGAGAAACAAGCTTAAAGCCCAGCACAAGGAAAACTGATAAATACACACGTTAAGAGAATCCTACAAGCCGGGCGTAGTGGCGCACGCCTTTAATCCCAGCACTCGGGAGGCAGAGGCAGGTGGATTTCTGAGTTCGAGGCAGCCTGGTCTACAGAGTGAGTTCCAGGACAGCCAGGGCTACACAGAGAAACCCTGTCTCGAAAAACCAAAAAAAAAAAAAAAAGAGAATCCTACAACCAATATCCAATAAATACAACCAGTTGCAGACCCATACCCAATAAGCTTATAGATTAAAAGTGCGTACTTACAGAGATACAGCATCTGATAAAGAGATGAGAGCACGCACAGAGGGAACAAACACCAAATCATAATGGTGTTCCCTTAGGAGGAGAGCTAAATGATGTGAGGGACACAGGCACAGGGCGCATACCGAAATGTGCCTAACGGTCTGGGGATGCAGCTCAGTGACAGAGTGCTTTGTAGACTGCCTAAGACCCTCAGTTCAATGCTCAGTACTGAAGAAAAAGCAAACAAAGATTTTCCTAATAAAAAAAGTAAGAGGAACAATTAAAATAAAATAAAATCACCTTCCTAAATGATTAACTGTTCTTGCACTAGGCAAAATTACTAAAAAACATAATTATCTGCACAAACCTAGCAGTCTATACTGACATAGCTCTTACCATCTCTAGCAGAGTAATAATGCTTTAACCAGAAAATGCTTACACACAGGTTTTAATAAAAATTTTGGCTACAGTTAAAAAATGGGAACAGTATATACTTATAGTAAGCACTTAAAATCACAACAGTATGCTCTATACTGCTGTAAAAGCTAAGCTACTAAACTTATTCAAGTCAAAAATGCAACATTAGAGCCGGGCGTGGTAGCCTTTAATCCCAGCACTTGGGAGGCAGAGGCAGGAGGATTTCTGATTTCAAGGCCAGCCTGGTCTACAAAGTGAGTTCCAGGACAGTCCGGGTTATACAGAGAAACCCTGTCTTGAAAAACAAAAAAAACCAAACCAAACCAAAACAAAACATGATCCTTTTAGATATCTTGAAAAAAAAAAAAAAAAAAAAAAAAAATAGGGCTGGAGAGATGACTCAGTAGTTAAGAGCACTGACTGGAGGGGCACAGGTTCCTTCTGGTCAGCACAAGCTCCCGTCCACCTTGGGCGCGAACTCAGGGGATGGTCCCATGTCCCCAAAGGACTCTCCACGCCACAAGCACCCCAACACACCCAGGATCTTAGAATCACTGGTTAGTGGAACACAACATCTGTTCCAAACCAATCGTGACAGGCCTGTGACAGCAGGAACAAGGACACAGGAGCCTGCCTGACCAGCAGCTCGGGTTCCTTCTGATCAGTGCTGGTAAACCTTGGTTTCGAACACACCAGACAGCCCCACCATCCGAAGAGAAAACAACACTTCCAGGCGCTGTAACACGCCCAGGATCTTAGGATTCCAAGATCCCAGGATCCCAGGAGCTTGGTCACACCAGGATCTCAGGGTTTCAGAGGAAGCTTGACTGCCAAGAACTCTGGCACACCAAAAATCTCAGGATCACAGGATCACAGAGAAAGCTGGACTCTGAGGAGTCCTGAATCAGCCAGGATTATAGGAAGGACAGGATCCAATCAGATATA
>NC_034606.1:1587167-1588294 GCF_900095145.1 Mus pahari | reverse complement strand
AAACAAATGGATTTAACAGATATCTACAGAACATTTTATCCTAAAACAAAAGGATATACCTTCTTCTCAGCACATCATGGTAACTTCTCCAAAAGTGACCATATAATCGGTCAAAAAACAGGTCTCAACAGATACAAAAATATTGAACTTATCCTATGCATCCTATCAGATCACCACAAACTAAGGCTGATCTTCAATAATAACATAAATAATAGAAAGCCAACATTCACGTGGAAGTTGAACAACACTCTACTCAATGATAACTTGGTCAAGGAAGAAATAAAGAGATTAAAGACTTCTTAGAGTTTAATGAAAATGAAGCTACAACATACCCAAACTTATAGGACACAATGAAAGTAGTTCTAAGAGAAAAACTCATTGCTCTGAGTGCCGCCAAAAAAGAAGCTAGAGAGAGCACACACTAGCAGCTTGACAGCACACCTAAAAGCTCTAGAACTAAAGGAAGCAAATTCACCCAAGAGGACAGCAGGAAATAATCAAACTCAGGGCTGAAATCAACCAAGTGGAAACAAAAAGATCTATACAAAGAATCAATCAAACCAGGAGCTGGTTCTTTGAGAAAATCAACAAGATAGATAAAGCCTTAGCCAGACTCACTAGAGGGCACAGGGACAGTATCCTAATCAACAAAACCAGAAATGAAAAGGGAGACATAACAGAATCTGAGGAAATCCAAAACATCATCAGATCCTACTACAAAAGGCTATACTCAACAAAACTGGAAAACCTGGACAAAAATTGACAATTTTCTAGACAGATACAAGGTACCAAAGTTAAATCAGGATCAGATTAACGATAAAAACACTCCCATTTCCCATAAAGGAATAGAAGCTGTCATTAATGGTCTCCCAACCAACAAAAGCCCAGGACCAGCTAGGTTTAGTGCAGAGTTCTATCAGACCTTCAAAGAAGACCTAATTCCAATTCTCCTCAAACTACTTCATAAAATAGAAACAGAAGGTACTCTACCCAACTCATTCTATGAAGCCACAATTACTCTCATACCTAAACCACATAAAGACCCAACAAAGAAAGAAAACTTCAGATCAATTTCCCTTATGAATATTGATGCAAAAATACTCAATAAAATCCTCGCAAACTGAATC
>NC_034606.1:1578554-1583317 GCF_900095145.1 Mus pahari | reverse complement strand
CAAAAGAACACACATGATATGCACTCACTGATAAGTGGGTATTACCTCAGAAACCTAGAATACCCAAGATAAAATTTGCGAAACACATGAAACTCAAGAAGAAGGAAGACCAAAGTGTGTATACTTCGTTCCTTCTTAGAATGGGGAACAAAATACCCATGGAAGGAGTTACAGAGACAAAGTTCAGAACAGAGCCTGAAGGAAGGACCATCCAGAGACTGTCCCTCCCACCTGGGGATCTATCCCATAAACAACCATGAAACTCAGACACTAGGGAGATGCCAACAAGAGCTTGCTGACAGGAGCTTGATATAGCTGTCTTCTGTGAGGCTCTATAAGTGCCTGCCAAATAGAGAAGTGGATGTTCACAGTCATCCACTGGACAGAGCACAAGGCCCCCAATGAAGGAGACAGAGAAATACCCAGAGAGCTGAAGAGGTCTGAAGCCCCATAGGAACATCAATATGAACTAACCAGTACCCCCAGAGCTCCTTGGAACTATACCACCAATCAAAGAAAACACATGGTGGAGCTTGTGGCTCTAGCTATATATGTAGCAGAGGATGGCCTGTCAGTCATCAATGGGAGGAGAGGCCTTTGGTTCTTTAAAGGCTCTATGCCCCAGTATAGGGGACGCCAGGACCAGGAATGGGGGTGGAAGGGTTGGAGAGCAGGGGGAGGGGAGAGGGGATTTTCGGAGGGGAAATTAGTAAAGGGGATAACATTTGAAATGTAAATAAAGAAAATATCTAAAAAATAAAAATAAAAAAAGAGCACTGACTACTCTTTCAGAGGTCCTGAGTTCAATTCTCAGCAACCACATGGTAGCTCACAGTCATCTGCAGTGGGATCTGATGCCCTCTTCTGTTGGTCTGAAGACAGATATAGTGTTCTCATAAAATAGATACTTTTTTAAAAAAAAATTCCATTTCAAAACCTACAAATATTGTTCCTCATATGGTGTGGGAATGTGCCTGTGGGACCGTGGGACACGGGTAGACAGATGGACAATCAACACATAAAGCAAGCATGTATGGAAATATCACAGAGTAGCTGTACAGTTAATATTCTAATCACTGTAAGAAAACAACAAAATAAAATGTGTGGGAAAAAAATGTACAATATGAGGCAGGTAGTGTGTTTAAACCTACAATCTCTGCCTGGGAGCCTGAGCAGGGGCTAATAACTCCCAGGCCAGCATGAGCTACATAGAAAGACTGTCTTTGGAGGAAGAGGGCTACACCACTGTCTATTTTTATTATTCAACTTTATTTACTCTGTGTACATGTGCATGCACATGGGCACATGTGTGATGGCACAAGTGTGGAGGTCAGAGGAAAACTTGAGAGACCTCATTCTACCCTTCCATCATATGGTTGTCAGACCTGGTGGCAAGCACCTAGCCTGCTGAGCCGTCCTGCTGGCCCATAGGTTATCCACGAGAACCTGGCTCCAGGAACCACATGTTATAAAGTATTCTATATTTTTATATTCACCTATAAGGACAGAAGTACACTGTTAAGTTCCTACATTGTGCATAATCCCCAGAACATTTAGCATCTATTATCAATTAAGATTATGTTTTAAATATTGCAATTATTAGCTGAAATCAAAACGAGACTTACAAATGGAATCCAAAAAGCCATGCCCCAGCCCTTGGGAACGAGGACATCCCAGCCACTGCCCCAGCCCAGTCGCTCTTCGCCAGTCACTTTTCCTGGCTGCTGAATCAGAAGTATGGGTATCTTAGATTCACGAGCCCCTAAGTCAAGTTGCGATCCAGGCACCAGCAATTCACTTCTCATCCGGTTTAAATCCTAAGGGAAGAAAACAAGAAAATACAAACAGCCACAGTCTTCTAGATCATACTGGGCCTCCCCAGGAGCAAACTTAAAGTTAAGTGTTCATTTAAAAGAGAAAGCTCTGAAATAGCAAGCACAAGCCAGTTTAAGTAAAAATACACTTTCTATAAAGATTTTCCTCTATGGACAGGCTTTGGTAGGAAACGGCCACAATACCTGGAACTTGCTAGAGCGAGAGGATACACAAGATTCAAAGTGAACTGACTTACGTTAATTCTGCTAATCTCATCAGAATCCGTCTATACTTGTATACTCGATCCCTTTCATTTTGATTATCTTCTCTTATCATTAAGTAAAGCAGTACACAAATTAACCACAACTTCTCAAAGGTGGACAGCGGAGGAACGATCTCTGCTCTTGAGGAGATATCTTAGCAGGTCTGAGTGGTTAGAAGAGAAGGCACTGTGAAGGCGCGGACCAACACCACAAGGAGTGCACAGTGCCCTCTGAGACTTTCCTCGGTCTGCTCAGGGAAGGACAAACAGCTGTGCTGAGTTCAGAGATGCCAGCTACTGCCAGTCTCAATGCTGGAACAGAGCACTCCTCCATGTTGTGGTGTAACTGTAACCTCAACTATGCTCCTCAAACTTTGACATTTTCTCGTTTGCTAAGCTTCTATAACTTCCTGTATATTTATTGTCAATTCTAATATATTTTCCCTTTAGCCCCAAGCTTCCCACCTGGAATTTGAGGCCTGTATCTTAAGATATCCACTCTTGAGAGGCAAATGGCCTGTCAAATGGCTCACCTTTCCCATGGTCCTCTTCTAAATCCTCCCCTAACAGAATAATCCCACAAATCCCAGAGCTCACTCTTCATCCATTTACATATTTACTGAGCACCTCTAACATGCTAAGTGTTTTTCTAGAACCTGGGAATACAGCAGTGAACAAGTCAACATGACTCCAACTCTGTTAGCTGACACCATCATGTTAGGAGCTAGTCTACAGATGCCCTTTCTCATCTTCCAACAGCCACCATGTCTCATCAATTTTATCCTCTGGAAGTATATTCTCAATCCCAGCCCCTTTACTCCAGCTGCTGCACAATTCTAACCTCCACCATGTCCTATTGGTGTACTTCATATTTCTTTACATTCAGCTATTTTATATACATGTTTCTTTTAAGGCTATCTGACCCCCAGGCCTTTCTCCAGCTCTCTCCCATGCAGAACCCCAGTCTAACCTTCACTCCACATACTGCTGGAGTAAAATCCAGTCATGTTATAACCAATCTTGAAACCCTCAGTGAACCACACAGCTGGCCTACAACTTGATGCCTTGAGGCCCTCTACACTCTAGCCTGTGTTCCTTCAGAACTCTCCCTTGTCCCACTACTAACTCTCAGCTCTTGTCCCATCTGGGAATTATGAACAGGCCAGGTCTGGACCACTGTAAAAGCCACTTTTACTTCCTAACACCTTTCTCCACTGCAGCCTTGACCTTGCCTCCAAGAAGTCTAGCTCCCATCGAAAAGTAATTCAAACATCAGCTTTTCCATACAGGAAGCCAGCCTCAGTGTCCCTAGGCATTCCTTACGCTTCCTAACACCCCAGTCACCTGTCAGTATCTGACTCAATGCCTGACTCTGGTGGGGGCCCCAATCATTGTGAATTTATAGACGGAATAGTTAAAGGAAATAAGATCAAAGACAAATATATTTAAACCACGAGATTATACACTTCAGATCTTTTACTAGAAAGCATTCTTTAGAAAAAGAAAAAAAATCAATGTATCACAACAAAGAATCTGTAAGTACACGGGACATAAAATCACCATGTAGTGTCTCTACTCCAGTGACTCCCATAGCCTGGCACATTAGTTACCTGATCCAAGAGTTTATTCTCGGTGACACTCCTACAGACATCCTGGTCCCAGATGAAGCTGTGTGCACATGCCACAGGTACACCCTCGAGAAGCAGCTGCTTCACTTGCTCATTAGCTAAGAGGGAAAAGAAACAGCCTTCAAACCACACAGTCACTCCATCCAGCACTAATGCGGAAGACTGAAGACAGGAAAGGGTTTCATGCAGTAAATAAGCATTTACTGAACTAGAAGACTTTCCTTGACAAAAAAATTATTCTTAAAATTGGCTTCCTAGACCATGACATAACAAAGGCTAATGAAGACTTTTCCTTGATACCTCCTTTCGTGCAGAAACACAACTGTAATACTAATAAGCTGCCCTCATTTAAGACCTTCAAGCTCCAGATGACACCTTCTGTTGCCCTCTCTCTCTCGGGTCTCTTATAACTAACATTTACTAAGCTATTCGCTCCTGTCTGTAAAACGTGTTTCTCCTTTAAGGTGAGCAATGTTTGAGAGCTGTACTGTGTCTTGAGAAACAGTTTTTATGACTGAAAAAAAGTCTTTCAAATCTAATTTTGTTAGACTGAAGAATTAAAAAAACAAAAACAAAAACAAAAAAATGAGGAGAGAGGGGGCCATTGTCCCAAAATACCAACACAGAAATTCACTCAAAAGTGCATACCTGGGCTGAAGAGATGGCTCAGCGGTTAAGAGGTCATGAGTTCAATTCCCAGCAACCACATGGTGGCTCACAACCATCTGTAATGAGATCTGATTCCCTCTTCTGGAGTGTCTGAAGACAGCTACAACTTATACATAATAAATAAATCTCAAAAAAAAAAAAAAAAAGTGCAACCTGTATAGATCTGCAAGAAGTGACAGATCCCAGGGGAGATCAAAGCCAGAGAAAATTTAACTGCACAGACCTGAGAAGAAAGCTGCAGAGAAGCAGCACTGGCATCTGCAAACGGTCCTACTGCATGGAAGAGGTCTAACCAACCCTCATGGATGAGGTCTAACCTTGAGGAAAAGGTCTAACCTCATGGATAAGGTCTAACCCTCATGGATGAGGTCTAACCTTGAGGAAAAGGT
>NC_034606.1:1571245-1577413 GCF_900095145.1 Mus pahari | reverse complement strand
CTAACCTCATGGATGAGGTCTAACCTTGTGGATGAGGTCTAACCTCAAGGAAAAGGTCTAACCTCATGGATGAGGTCTAACCTCGTGGATGAGGTCTAACCTAAAGGAAAAGGTCTAACCTCATGGATGAGGTCTAACCTCGTAGAGACTAACCAGAGAGGTCACAGGTGTAGTGCTGAGTGCCAGTGAGGGCCACAATGCCCATGACGGCCCAGTCCCATCCCCAACAGCCCTGACTGGCCCAGAGAGTTGCCCTGTAGAGCTCACACAAATCTGAGAGGCAGAACTGAGTTGTAAACAAGAGCGAATTCTCAAAACAATGGCACAGGAAAGCACCAGCTCATCTTTAAATATCCTAAATGATGGACTAAGAGGACTACAAGGAGTCAGGAGACTCATAGATGCATTTCACTAAGGGAAAGAGCCAGTCTGCAAAGACTACCCACAGGATGATCAGCCATGTGACATCTAGACAAGGCTAAACTCCAGACGCAGTGAAAACACAAGGTTAGCAGGAAGAAAGCTGCAGCCTTCAACTCACTGTGAGGAACGGGCAGCTCCTAGCTCAAGTAGCTTTTTCTTCCCCGAAGGAGAAACACCGTTGCATAAAATGACCCTGAACTGAGCTCCTGGAAGTCACGCTGCCCTGTGCTGTAGGAGTGCTCACGAGCACTGGAACTGAAGCCACCAGACTGTACTTCATGGATCTGGTGGTTTGGCAAGGACATACAGCCAGACTATTTCAAGAGAAAACTTTTAAATGAGCCCACGCATACCACGTAGCTCAGTGTTTTCTTTCTTTCCTTCCTTTTGTCTTGGCTGGTTCCTGCTAGAGTCAGTGTGAGGCAGCTGGGTGCGCGCTTAGATGCACACTGAGCATATTCCCTGTCCCTGAGCCTCACTCCCGACCCCACAAGCAAGGTTAAAGCCTGCTCTTGTCTGGCCAGGACAGGTTCAGATCATCTCTGAAAGTGTAGCAGCAGCTGCCAAGGCAGCAGATAAAGCATTAATATGGTGTGAGGTTTTCTTTCAACTTCCCCGGGGTTGAGACTTGAACCTAGGCCATGTGGTGTTAGGCAAGAGCTCTATCACCAAGCTACACCTCCAGCCTTGGATCTGTATTTTGAAATCTCACCTCAGAGCTATTTACATAGTAAACTATTCTGTTAATGAAAGTGAAAAGTGTTTTTAAAGACATGTTAATAATTAACTCTTACTTAAGAGGTAAATGGTTCAAAGCACGAGAACACAGCGGTCAGGTTCCTAGGGACTTTTTCCTTTAAAAGCTGCCTGAAATGCAGTTTACACAAGGAAATAAGGAGCTTGTTACACAAAACAGGCAAACTCTTCTTGAAGGATTAGTATATTTGAATTAATTTTACTATCACTGTTTTAGACTCTTCTAAGGACTGACTTTTTAAATGACCTAGTAACCAAAGTACATTTCTATCCTTCACACTGATTTATCTTCCTAGGTAAGATGTTAAAAGTACTGACATAACACTAATTGAACTAATCCACGTGAGTGTCCTCCTTGCCAGGCATACTGACGCTTGCCTGCAATCACACACTCAAGACTCAAGACACCGCGTTGCCAGAGAGACAGAGAGCTTGCCATGGCTTTAAGGGACTACTGCTCTGACTTCCAGTCATCTAGCCCATACCCACTATAGAAGGTAACGACAACGACTTGGGCTACACAACAACTAATTTCCTATGTGTCTTCAATCCTCTCAGCCACCTCTTATGTGGCGCTCTCACGGGACTGTTTATTGGTCCCTAATAAGCTACGTACTACATCTAGATGTTAAAAACACAACTGTTAAGTTGTTATGACACATATTTAATGCTTTTCTCCCAAAGCTCACAAGCTAGTTTAAACTACTCTCCTAACTAATGGTGTTTAAATGACAGTAAATCCAACACAATATCATCACAACTGCAGCAAACCCCTGAAAGTCCTGGCCAGCACAAACCCACCTTCCCACACTCCCAGCCTAAGAGCTCTCAGGTACCAGTATTCTGTCAAAACCATGTGCTCTGATACTTCAGCACCTGGGATGGCCTTGCCAGGATTCGAACCTGGATCATCTGTATGGTCAGACAGAGGCTTCCAATGAGCACAAGACCAGCTGCCGGTGCACATCCCTTCCTCACAGGTAAATTCCAAACCTCCCGTCATTTGGGAGAATAAAGAAAGACACACTTTACTAGATACAGAAAACAGAGAACTCAGGAAGAAATAAATAACAAACTTAAGAAGTTGGTTCTGTGGTTTACACCTCCATGTAAAAGATGCTTCAGGCTGTGTCCTCTAACACACCCCAGATAGAGCTACTCCATAAGTGACAGACTGAGTTCCTCGTGCGTCCTGACAGCCCGACAAGGAGCACGGCAAGCACCTTACCTTGGCATCTTTCTGGATCAGGCAAAGCTCTGGATCGCTGTGGGGGTAAATTTACTCTCGGATCCCTAACTGTCAATCCCAGAATAGTACCTGCTGGAATTTCTGCTGGTGATGATATCCCTTCAACAAAACAGAGAAAATGAATGCATAAAAGCAAGTTTACAGAAAGGCAACACCCAGGGCCTGCGATGCGGCTCAGTGAGCAAAGACAGTTGCCGCCAAGTCTGACGACCTGAGTTCAGTCCCCGTGAGTAAAAAAGAGAACTGACTTCCTTACGTACACACGTGTACAAGTATACATATACAAACACAAAACAGTAATAAAGGTAAAAAATGTTTTATTAACACAATCTTGTTTGTATTTTGAAATCTTCCAGATTTTTCCAATGAAATGTTTTTCCTTGGGATAATTGTTTTAAAATACCTATCACTTTTTGCCCATTAATATCTTCAGAAATAAAATTAACACTTTAAAAATAAAGTTTCTTGCAAAATAAAATTAAAAGACCATAAAATTATTCCCTAACAACTGCGCACGTTTGGCTAACAGCTGTACACATCTGGGGACAGTGTGCACAGACATTAGGTCAGCAGTTATTGCTCACTTACTCTTACTGCAGAAAGCCAGTTATTTAGAATAGGAACAAGCTTGTTATTTCATAAACAAGCATGAACTCAATGCTTTAATTTTTAACTCTGGACTTCTTACTTGATTCTCTTGTTATATCACAACAAATAACAGTAGGATAAAAGCAAGGCTACTTCTCAGGAAACTGCTCTCCTGACCACTTCCCATTCTTCCCTTCCCTCCTCCCCAGCACCCAGATCCCCCTCCCTGTACCTCCCAACAACTGAAACACTGCTTCTTGTCTTCGGTGAAGAGAAAGGCCATCAGAGCTCCTGCAAGTGTCAGTCCACCAGTGATGGGGTGTCCCCTCTGCATCCTCTTCCCCCTGGGAAACAAGGACCTGGCCTCGTACCTGCTGCAGCTGTAACATGGCTGTAACAGGGCTCCACTCACTTTGTTTCTGTGTGTGAGAACAACTGTTTCACAACGAGTGGCAGAGAAGATGCCAGCATATCTAAGACAGTAACTGTTACCAGACTAAACATTCTAATTAGCAATTTCACATACAGCCATGCCTTTCAAAGACACAGCTTAAGTAAGCACTGTCACTCTCTTTCCCTAAAGGACCCTTTTCCATCTTGCCGCCTTCATCCTCTCTAATTTAAGCAATAAAGTGTTCCTTTTTTTACCAACCCAATGAAAACCTCGAGTAAACCACTTCACTATTCTCAGATGCGTAAACACTTCTACTTATATCTTTCTTGGCAAGGCTGGGATTTAGCAAAGTTGCCAAAGCATTTCAAGTATAGAAGTGTGACAAATGTGACAGTGAAGGCCACTACTCATGCTGAAAGCCTCCTCCAGACCCTAAAGTGGTAACTTGTCTGCCACTCCCCTGGCAGAGCTAAGTGCTTTGGAGTCCAGGCCCTAGAACAAGGCTTCTGAACTCCAATCTTCACTCCATCCGTTGTGAGCACATATAAGTCCTTCTCCATGTGCTAGGCACTGTGCTCAGCACTGGGGACAGGGCAGAGGGCAGGGCCAGCACTGCCTGTCATCAGCAGCCACAGACATCAAAGAGAGATATGGAAGTTAATGGAGAGGGAGCGTGCAGGCTCTACAGAAACAACAGGCAAGCCAGCTAATCCTAGGGGATGCGGAGTGCAGGAAACAGGCTGAGCCTTGAAAACCGAGGGACGTTTAGCCCAACCAAGAGTAGCACAGCAGAGTGCTCAAGCTGTACAAAGCAAAAGGGTGTGAGTCATGACAGAGATGAGAAGTAACACAGTCTAGAACCTGAAGGCCAACATGGCCAAAGGTCAAAGGTGAGGCGAGAACTGCAGGTGTGAGGTAACACAGGCCACAAAGAGCTCCCTGACTTTAACCCTTAGTTAGTTAAAATTAAATAAATACAAATCAGCCCGTAAGCCACTCAGTCACAAGTGGTCAATACTGTCATAGGACTGATGGCTACAAATCCTAAGAATACAAAGGATGTCCGCCCTGCTTTTGATCTGAAGTGCCGGGAGACAAGTTTCTCATAACTTTACAGAAAGTCAGTCAGATAAGCCAAACTAAAAGAAAACAAAAAGCTAAAGGAAAGGGGGATAAAATCTGACATAAAATGCCAAGAGATCTTAGAGACATCCCATTGTCCATCTACGGGGCAGGGATTATCTTCTACTCACGAAAGTAAGAGGAGGATAGGAATTAAATGTTCAATTGACTATCGCACCCACTGAAATTTGTTCTTCTAGAAGTGAAAGATTCAAAATATATATTAGCAAAAACGAGCTGGGAATAACAGATTATATGGCAACCCAAGAGGATAGGAGATTGTATGTGAGGCCTCACAAACCTGCCTCGTTTACTCACTGTGTGTACAGGAGCAGCCCTCAGTGCTGAGGTCAGGATACAGTGCGAAAGAGGGCCTATCAGCCGGAACCTGTTCATCTCCATTGTCAAGTCACTGAGAGAAGACCACAAAAACGGAAACGTCCATCACACGTGATGTCTGTACCACGGCTAAAAATGGGACATAGCAAACATGGTGGCACACAGCACAAGGCATAGCCAGGCAGGGTGGCACACACATTGAACTCCAGCACTTGGGAGGCAGACGCAGGCAATCTGAGTTTGAGGCCAGCCTGGTGTACACAGTGAGTTCTAAAGACAGCCAGGGAAACCCTCTATTGAAAACAAAACAAAACAAAACCATAAAGGCTTAAGTGGAGGTGGAAGGTGGGAGGTGGGGGGTGATGTTCGAAGTGTTGTCCCAATGACAGTCTCCCACTGGAACTCCTCCTACCTGACTACAATCCGTGTAGTGGGAGAGAACCATGACCGAGGCTGGCAGGCATCTCCTGTCCCATCACCAATCGTCTTCTTAGGCCGGCTAACTACCCCATCGTCTCTCCTTTTTCTTTTCTTGCTGATTTTGTCATCAGCTAGTTCTGCTTGACTGTCTTCCGGGGCTGGTGTCAGGAGTGGGTCAGGCATGCAGATATTTGACTTGACAGGTTCTGAACACTGGCATGTTGTTTTTATTTCCTCTAGGACAGCCTAAGGAAGTATAGGAAAGCCTATGTAAGCATTTACTTTAACCTTCAAAATTAAACACAGAGGGCTCAAGAGATATGTCTTAGTGGTTAAAACCACCTCTTCTGGCCCTGTGGGTACCAGACATACACATAAAATAGAAAAAAATAAATCCTTGAAAACTGCTTTTTTAAGTTAAATGCAGTGTTACAAATTACATTGATAGAGATGGGTGTGTGCACTATGATAAACACTACATAATGGGTATATATTTATCAAATCATCACTGTCAAGCTAAGTATATCCATTCTTTGCTCAATAGTTTTAGATTAAAAAAATAAAAAAAATCAGTCAGCTGGGCGTGGTGGCGCACGCCTTTAATCCCAGCACTCAGGAGGCAGAGGCAGGCAGATTTCTGGCCAGCCTGGTCTACAAAGTGAGTTCCAGGACAGCCAGGGCTACACAGAGAAACCCTGTCTCGAAAAAACAACAAAAAAAAAATCAGGGGGCTGGTGAGATGGCTCAGCAGGTAAGAGCACCTGACTGCTCTTCCAAAGGTACAGAGTTCAAATCCCAGCAACCACATGGTGGCTCACAACCATCCTTAACAAGATCTGACTCCCTCTTCTGGAGTGTCTGAAGACAGCTACAGTGT
>NC_034606.1:1563710-1571123 GCF_900095145.1 Mus pahari | reverse complement strand
GGAGGGAGGGAGGGAGAAGGAAGAAAGGAAGGGAAGGAAGGGGGGAAGGGAAAGGAAAGGAAAAGAAAGTAAGGGAAGGATGGAAAGTAACATTTTAATTGATTCATTTAAAAAAAAAAGTATCACATCAAACCGTAAGCCAAATTTTTATACCACTGAAATTTCTAAAATACTGTCTTCCAATGGTAATTAAGAATGCAGCAGTAAGCAGGTCCACGTGGTAGAAGGAAAGATAGACTCCCACTCATGTATGGTTAAATCCCTCCACACACTGTGATTAAGGAGATGGAGTGCAACAGAAAGACATACCAGTTTGAGAGTTGGGTGAAGCCAGATCCACAGCTGCCTATCCTCAGAAGCATCCTCTGGGGCCACTCTAGACTTCCAGATGAAGGTGACTGGCCCAAGCACCTCTCTGGGATACTTATTTGCCCGGTAAAGCATGAGGCTCCCTTGCCGCTTCCCAGACAAGCAGTGAACTGCAGCAAAAGTCAGGCCTGGCACAAACACAAATGCAACATTGACTGTGGGTGCTCACACGGAGCAGTACTATTCCTGAGAGCCACGCTTTAGCAACTGTCAGTCTCTGAGAGAAGCTTTGGTTCTGGCCAGAGTTAAGTTCTCAAAAAATCTCTGTTAAAGCAATGATTTAGTGAGTTTCAAGGTGTTTCTGCCTAAGTTTACTCACTTACTACTGCCTAAGTGACTCACTTTACATAAGAATGTTATTAAAGATTTAAATATCAACTCAACCTTTCTTAAATTAACGTACTCACTGGGAATAAGAATATCTTACATTTCCATATTAAACCTGAAATGCTTAGTAGTGCTTATAACAGACATTTATTTACAAATGAACAGATACACAAGCCGTAGAAGAAATTACCTGCGTCTGTGCTACACATTTGAGAGAGCGCTTTCAGTAGTTCTTCCTCTTTGCCCTTCAACTCCAAACAGCAGTAATATGACAAATCCTGAACAAAGGAGAGACATGTTTAAATATTCTAGGATCTGTTGTGGGGTTAAAAAAAAAAATGCTAAGAAGCCAGTGCTGTATCAGAAAACCTGTGGAGGAACACAGGAGAGATGGCTCAGAGGTTAAGAGCACAAACTATTCTTGCAGAGGACCCAAGTTCAATTCCCAGCACCCACTTTGGGTGGTTCACAACTACCTCTAACTCCAGGTCCAGAAGGGATCTGATCTCTGGCAACCAGAAAACCTGTTCTAAGAACAAAATCAATTTCCTGAAGCCAGCTTTCAACAATTCAAAATCTAAAGCCTGCCTAATGCTATTACATTAGCAGATAGTCTTAAGCCAATCTGGGATTCATTTAATTTATCATATACAGTGTCCTACACTTTAGCAAGCATATTGTGCTTCACTCTACTCTCACAGGCAAGTTCAAAACAGGCTATAAAAACTGCTGCTTTTAAAAAAGGATTACTCATTATTCCTCCGATCTACATAAGGTGAGAAGTCACAGTAAAGGAGTAAGACAAGAATTCCACAAAATTATGCTAACTCTGCTCACTTTGGCTAGCCAGTGCAGCACCTCCGAGTGCAGTGCTGAGTTGGACATAAAGAACTAATCTGTCCATCTCCCTCCCGTGCCAGTTGGAATAAGGAATGCACAGGGCAAACTGAGAGGAAGCTGAGGAGAGACTGGACTGAGTCTGAAGGAATCCTCAGGAACTGTGCTGACAGCTATAGTCCTGAAGCTAACCATCAGTCCTCCTGTTCTTTATGTCCCAGGAGAGGGCACCAAGGCACCGACACACTCCTCTGTGCACTCCAGCCAGGACCAGTTCCCAAAGCAACCCTTGAAAGCACCTTGAAGTAAGTCCAGTCTGCTAAGCAGTAGGAACTGAAAATTACAGTGGTGATTTGAACAAGCCCCTATCAACCACTTCCATTATTGACATAGAAACCTTCCTGCCATCCATAGCTCCCTCTCAGTTATCAGATGGAGCTCACCCAAATTTGTTGTGACAACTGGGTCACAACAAAGGAAAATGGTCTAAAGTCAGATGGCCTGAGCCCCAAACTTAGTCTCCACATCTATAAACCAGGAACTGACTGCCTTAGGCTGTTGTTGTAAGGACTACTGATGAACAAACACATGTGAAGCATAAAAACAAGTGTTCTAGTCTAGCACTGCCTAAAAAAGAATGGCATCCTGTCCCTCGGGGCATCCTGTCTCTTACACCCATATATTTGACTAACAATTTGACCTATGTCTCTCCCTTCATCTCCAGCATCCAGCAGGGCCCTGGTCTTCATCTGTAAGATGTGTAGCATTACAGAAAAGACTGTTGCACCATGAACAAGCCTAAGACTTGGCACAGGGAAGGTTCTAAGTCCAGCAGCATGGTGTACCTGCAGGAGGCAGAGGTCTGTCATGGCTCGATAGCAGGCTCGGTGGCTCTTGGCCGTGGGCCTCTCCCCAAGGCAGTAACCCCACCTCTTCACCATATGAAACCGTTTGGCGTGCCAGATGTGAGTCTCCAGCCATGTGTTCTTCTGTTGTCTGCGGTTAAATTCCAGGGTCCGGTTTATGTGACATCTTCGGGCCTTGTGGCATTTATTTTTTGAATGTTCTTTTTTCTGATGAGCAGCTTTCTCAGCCTACAGTTTAGAGAGGAAAGGCTGAACCTGAGCCTTCTTTGTAAGCATCTCAGAGCACAGCTGAGCACTAGGATTCAATGACTCAGCATAAACTGATGGGGTGGAGACCTGACAGGCCACTCTGGTTAACGAGTTTGGAGTCTTCTCTCACACTGACTCAAGAGGGAGGCAACGGAAAGTGTTAACATTTCAGAGGCAGGTGAGCCTAGAGAGGAGGCAAAGACCTAACACTTGCTAGCAGGACAAGCAGGCCTCATCCTTTAAGGAGATACAACACAGAGACTGGAGCAATGGCTGAGTGATTTACAGCACCTTGCTCTTGCAAAGACCCAGGTTCATTCCCAGCACCCATATGGTGGCTCAAAACCACCCATACCTTTGGTGCCTTTTTCTGACTCTGTGAGCACCAAGCACAAACATGGTGCACATACATACATGCAGGCAAAGCATTCATACACATACAACAAAGTAAACAAGTTAAAAAGTGTCCAGCACAATAACAAAAGCTTTATGTGGCTATTAGCAGATAACAAGATAAATAATACACCAGCTTCTTGTTTTAATCTTCACTTAAGATTGGAAATACAGAAATGGAAACACCAATTCATTCATTTCATTAGACTACAGACAGATAAATGCTAAATTTTGGTAGAAAACAGACCTCACATTCAATCTAGAAAGTAAAAACTTTGCAGCACACACCCTTGATCCCAGTACTCAGGAGGCAGAGGCCAGCCTGGTCTATAGAGTGAGCTCCAGGAGAGCCAAGGCTACACAGAAAAACCCCGTCTGAAAAAAGCAAAAACCAAACAAAAGAGGATGTTTTACTCAGATTGGCAGTACACGCCTATAATCCAAGGCAGGAAGGTCAGTTCAAGATCATCCTTAGGTACAAACCAGACCCTGTCTCAAGAGAGAGAGAGAGAGAGAGAGAGAGAGAGAGAGAGAGAGAGAGAGAGAGAGAGAGAGAAAGAAAGAGAACACCAACAGAGGGGTTCCAAATACTGTATCTTAAATTCTTGTTTTGGGGTGGGATAGGGTCTCACCATATTGTCCTGGCTGGCCTGAAAAATCACTCTGTAGACCAGACTGGTTTCAAACCAGAGATCCTCTTGCCTCTGCCTCCTGAGCATCAGGATTAAAGGTCTACTAAAAGCAGCTTATCTAACTGCCTGCCTACTTAAGCAGCTAAAGAAGTGGACATGGCTATGGAATGATCAAACTAAAAATATTCAAGAAGAAATAGAGAACACTATCGGAAGTATGCTGACTTCCCTAGAATTCTTCTGGGTTAACACTTCTTAGACCTACTAACATAAACATTTACACTAAGTGAAGTGCCTACCTCTTTTTTGGCCATCTCCTGCAACCGTCTAGGAAGACGTTTGACGTTGTGGCTCATGGCTCTACGCCGCATGTGCCGTGGAAGAGTCTGGAAAACGAGTGAGTTAGATGACTTCTGGGTCACAGCCTTTAACATGGCACTGATTTCCGCGGCTCGTGCTTGAGCAAAAGTAGAAGCTGTTGAAGGAAACGGCAAATGGCAGGGTGACTGATAACAAGTCTTGAGTCAGCAGTCTCTCTGCTGGGGTTCAGTAGTAGCTAGATCTGAAACAAGTCAGGCACAGGACCCCTATGAGGGAAGCCCCAACACTGGTCATTTCTGTGTCCCTTTCCCTGGAGAAGACTCTTCAATGTTAACATTTTTCCATGTTTTCTAAAAGAATTCCATTTTCTAATTAGAAAAGACTTCTAGCTTCCTAAATCTTCTATTTAGTAAAAAGGACTAGACAGCTTTAGGAGTTTTGATCTAAACACACTATATAGTCATGTAACATAATCACAACTGTTGTCTCCTAGTCTTTTCAGTTGTGCATGTGTGCAGTTTACATGTGAGACAGGGTTTGGCTTATACCTAAGGATGACCTTCCTGCCTTGGATTATAGGCGTGTACTGCCAATCTGAGTAAAGCATACTCTTTTGTTTGGTTTTTGCTTTTTTCAGACGGGCTTTTTCTGTGTAGCCTTGGCTCTCCTGGAGCTCACTGTATAGACCAGGCTGGCCTCTGCCTCCTGAGTACTGAGCCGAACTTGTTTACTTTGTTGTATGTGTATGAATGCTTTGCCTGAATGTATGTATGTGCACCATATTTGTGCTTGGTGCTCACAGAGTAAGAAAAGGGCACCAAAGGTATGGGTGGTTTTGAGCCACCATATAGGTGCTGGGAATGAACCTGGGTCTTTGCAAGAGCAAGGTGCTGTAAATCACTCAGCCATTGCTCCAGCCTGTATGTTTACATGTAAGTATGTGGCTACTTGTGCCCAGGCACATACATGCAGAGGCTAGAGGAAGAGCTGTCTTCCTCTATCATTCTCTGATTTGTTGTTCCTTTGAGATGGGTCGCTTAACTGAACTGGGAGCTTATGGGTTTGTCGAGACTGGCTGGACAGAAAGCTCTCAGAGTCAACCTGTCTTTGCCCAACAGTCCTGGGGTTATTGCATGTACAACAATACCCACCTTGGGCAAGAAAGACACAAGCTTAGGCTCTCATGTTTGCATCGCAATTGTGACCACCGAGCCACCGAGCCAGCCCCAAATCATAACCATTCTTAAGTACAAATTAACAAATGAAAAAAAAAACAGGGAAAAAAAAGATTCACAAGAGTTTTGACATCAAGGGGATTTTCCTTTACTAATTTGTTTTTTCAAAACTTATAATTATTATTATTGGTTTTCTTCATTAAAAAACAGAATCACGCCTCTCTCTCTCTCTCTTTCTCTCTCTCTCTCTCTCTCTCTCTCTGTGTGTGTGTGTGTGTGTGTGTGTCTGTCTGTCTGTCTGTCTGTCTCTCTTTCTCTTTTCTCTGTTAGCAGGGTGCTAGAGAAACAATCAAATTCATCTGAGAAGAAATAGAGATATCAAAAAGCATATTTAAGTTATGTTCAAGGGACACAGAATTAAGATTATAGAGGGGTGGAGGTCATGCAGCGATGACAGTAAGGCTGGCAAGAGCTCATAGCTAAATCTTGGTGTCTACAAGATTTGCTCTGCGTTTGCAGAACACCATACAAAAGAGTGGGTGAGGTCCTTTCAGTGGGGCAGAGAGATGGAAGTGATGGGACCACCACCCACAGACTCATGAGATGAGCCAGAGAGTCAGAAGTCGGGAGAGCGGTTCAGGATGCCCAGGAGAGAGGTGAGCAGGGTTAGGCCAGAGAGAGGGAGGCAGCTAGGCAGGGTAGCAAACAGCATTGTGTACAAAGAGCTAAGACATCCCTGACAATACCTACCGGTTATGTATTTGGGGATCTCCTGAGAAGCGCCCTCAGGACCTGCTTTCCAGCCTCCCTTTTTCTTAAACATGGTTTTGGAGGAAGATTGCTCATTCACATCAGACTCAGGAAGTAAGTGGGGATTCATCTTCATTTGCCACTGCCTTGAGGTTCCAGAATGAAGCTCTAGTACATTTTAAAAAAACAAAACAAAAAGAAATATTATAACAGAGATAGGATTACAGCACAGAATTAACTTGTTAACTCTAGAACCAACCTGTTAGTTATTACTTGTTTACATGCACGGGCGCGCGCGCGCGCACACACACACACACACACAGGTTCTGAAAACTAAACTCAGGTCTCCGGGCTCATCCAGCGAGGGCTTTCACTGTCTGGGTCATCTCACAGGCCCTACTATCTTTTTTAAAAGAGGAATCGTGGGTAGAAAGGAGACTTTCCCAAGGAAAAGCCCAAGGCCACAAAGTGAGTAAGCAGTTCAACAGGAATCACATCAGTGTGTCACATAAACACATACAACAGGAATCACATCAGTGTCACATATTAACACATACAATAGCAATCACACCAGTGTGACACGCATACAACAGCAATCATATCAGTGTGACATATTAATACATATAACAGTAATCACATTAGTGTGACATATTAACAGATATAACAGCAATTACATCAGTTTGACATATAAACACATACAACAGCAATCAGTGAGACATACTAACAGGTACAAGGAAATATTTTCCTTTCAGATTTCTAATGCAACATGAATTGTTAATCTAAGTCCCTTGCTATGGCCTGAACATTTACGAACGTATGAGAGGTCAGTGGAGAATTTTACAGGGTTCCTGCCAATTCCATTGTGATGTAAATTATTCAGCCACTATAATCTTAAAACATGTTAAAAGGTTTGTCACTGTAAGGTTTAAATAAGATAATATTTGGGAAAGGTATACCACATGTCAAACTGTAGTCCTCTACTTCTAGATCTAAATCTAGAGCTTAAGAGTTTACATCTAATATTTATTTAAATGGGGCTAAAGCAGGCTGTGCTTTAAACCAGCTTTCCAAACTGGCATTCTCCACTGCTATCCCAGAGGACATCTGCACCCTAGCACTTCGCAAGGATGTGAAATGACCACAGTAGTTAGATATTGATATGCTGACTACTCTTAGGAAACAGAAGTATACCTTAGATCAAACATATCAGCTGTAAAATGTACATCATCATTCTATAATAGTATGTCTGTCTCACAAAGTCAAATGAACACTGAATGATAGCAAACATCTGTTCCAAGAAAAAGTATCTCACCCTTTCTCTTTTCTTCCCTTCATACCCCCTCTCTCTGTCTCTCTCTGTCTGTCTGTCTCTCTCTCTCACACACACACACTGACTCAAAGAGAGAACTCAATCTCATATAGATTGTAATTTTATGTATCAATAGCACACGAACTCAGACGACAACTTTCTTTTTTTTTTTTTTTTTTTTTTTT
>NC_034606.1:1555608-1563606 GCF_900095145.1 Mus pahari | reverse complement strand
CCTGGAACTCACTCTGTAGACCAGGCTGGCCTCGAACTCAGAAATCCGCCTGCCTCTGCCTCCCGAGTGCTGGGATTAAAGGCGTGTGCCACCATGCCCCAGAGGACAACTTTCAAAGTCAGCTCTCTCCTTCCACCATAGGCTTAGGGAATGGCGCTCACGTGGTCAGTTATGGGGGGCACTTTACTGAGCACCATATCCTAAGCACCTTCCCAGCCTGTAGTGTTAGAGTCTAGAAACAGCTCCTACCCACAGCTGAGACTGAAACCCCAGGCAGATCTGTGCCCCTTGCAGCCTGGACTTCCACAGTTCCTGCCTCTGCAGGGCCAGGCTGGGGAGGCAAGCAGCTGGAGCACAATCAAGTTGCTCCCTGCTCTCTCAGCTCTGTAAGTGAACTTTAACAAGAAGGCAGACTTGTAAGCACAAATTCTGATAAGGAGAGTTTTCTGTATCACTCTTTAAATGAACTCGTTTACGTCAGAGATGACGTCAAGCAAACAAAAATGGCAAAAGCAATCAATCCAAATGAAGAGACAAGAACAGTGTGTGCATCATACCTTGCTTCTGAGGTTGGGACGGCTTCCCCCTTCCAAAATGATGCTTTCCGTCTCTCTCAGCCACAAAGCCGGAGGACAGTGTCACGTTACTGGGCTGGTTTCTCATTTTCTTAGCATGTTTTCTTTCCTTCGCATTAGACATTTCTAGAAAGAAAGCAATACACTTAATAGAGGGAGAGAAAACTTTCACTTCAAAAATAATGAATTGCCAATGTGGTTGCTCACATCAGCATCTGGAAAGCAGAGGCAGGAGGCTCTGGAGTTCAAGGTCATTCTTCAGCTACACAGCATGAGGTCAGCCAGAACTACCTGACAGACCCTATTTCAAAACGCAACAAAGAATACAATTTTAAAATGAGCCAGTAATATGACTCAGCAGGTAAAGGCAATTGCCACTAAACCTGAATTCAGTCCGGAGACCTACACAATGCCAGGAGAGAGCCTACTCCCAAAAGTTGTCTTCTGATACCTACACGCCCATCAAGGTATACTCCTAACCCCCGACACAAATAAACAAGAAAGGCAAAATAATAATAATAATAATAATAATAACTTTAATAAATATTTATATAACTCAAAGTTTGATGATCTGTTACCATATTAATCTATAGCAGGAATCCAAAAAAAAAAAGGAGAGAGAGTTCCATGAAGTCACTCATCTCAAAAGAAAGTGCTGCTGCACGCCTATAAACCCAGCACTCAGGTGGAGCGGGGGCTGGGCAGGGGAAATCTTTGAGGTTCAGGCCAACCTAGGCTGCACAGCAAGTTCCAGGCCTCCATCTTGGGCTTCACTGGTTTTGTCTCAAAAATAAAGGAACAGAGTTTCTTCATGGAACTTCCCAACTGGCAGATTTTACACTGCCAAATAATTAAACTACATACAAACGCTAATGATGCATAAAATGAGGTAAGATCACTAAAATTAAATTGCTTATAATGCTTTATCTTGGTTCTTGGCTGAAATAAAAAGATTGGGATAAATTATAATTAAAATATTTGAGTCCAAGGCCGGGCATGGTGGCGCACGCCTTTAATTCCAGCATTTGGGAGGCAGAGGCAGGCAGATTTCTGAGTTCAAGACCAGCCTGGTCTACAGAGTGAGTTCCAGGACAGCCAGGGCTACACAGAGAAACCCTGTCTCAAAAAAAAAAAAAAAAAAAAAAAATTTTTTTTTTGAGTCCAAACTGAAGATAAATTACTGGTATTTTCACTCAGACTTCAAGTGAATCACATAAAGGATGAGTGCAGCGAGAACCGGACAGGTTTGCTTAGGAGTCCCACACCTGGACCAACATCCTCCTTTATTCATTGAGTCAACATGAAACACTTGTTTTCTTTTTCAAAATAAAATTCATAATATGGCTGACTAAAGATGTAACTTTTAACAATACCCTACACTATGTAACATAAAGACTTGAGAGGTTATTTTAATAAAAATATGTATTTCTGTATGTGTTTTTCCACAACTACACTAGACAACAGTCTGAAATGGAGATTGTGAACCTAATGGATGTTCATGTCAACAAGGGACCAACATAGGCATTTGGCATAATTCATAAAGCCTGAGACAGGCCCTGGAAGCCTTCACCCCATACAACAGCCATTAATTCTTTTGCTGATGGAGTCCAGGCTAAAACGTGCACTGTGGAGATACTGAAATAAGAAAAACTCAGAGCAGCAGTTACCAAGCCTACATTTCAATTCCTTACTATTAGAATATTCTACCAACACATAAACTTCATGTAGACAACAGCAAAGAAAGTGGGTTACTCTTGTGCCTAATAGAAAAGGTAACCAAGCCACTAGTGAGAAAATTCCTCAAGCTGATGAACATTCTGAGATTCCATCCAGGCTCAGCTCCATTCACTATTCCTAAAACTCAAAATCACTGGAGACTAAGAGCACATATGAAATATTCTATACAGGGAAACTATGCAGCCTCAGGGAAAGCCAGTAAGAAAATGTCAGCTGTCGTTTTTGTTTAGGAATCTACTGTGTGAACAACAGGAATCAGAACTCAGGAGGACTAGAATAGGCACATAGGTAGAAGAAGATGGAACCAAATAGACTGTGGAGTCCAAGCAGGAAGCTCATGTATTCCAGCATGAAGTCCTAAACCAAGAAAAAGGATCTCATGAAGCAGGGAAGCAGTCCCTCAGCATTACATAGGACAAGATGACAGGGAATAAAGAGGATGTTCTTACAGTGCATGTTGACAGAGGGTCATGGGTCTGACTTCCTCATTGTCACTCTGCACTTAGCAGACTACCATAAACCAAGTACAGGATCAAAACAACACAAGTATTGGATAGTCACACTCACACACAAGTATTGGATAGTCACACTCACACACAAGTACAGGATAGTCACACCTACACACAAGTATTGGATAGTCACACTCACACACAAGTACAGGATAGTCACACCCACACACAAGTATTGAAGTTTGACTATAAAGCAAACGTTAACAAGGTAAGAAACACTGAGCCTGCAACTACGCTCCTTCTGACATAGCATGAGAACTGTATGTAGCCTCAGAGCTTCTTCAACTGTGGATTACTACCCCATACAGGGTCATGTAGCTGAATGTGAGGTAATGAAAAATCTAGCAAGAACAATTCAGAAGTCAAATGTGTAGTGAATCCAAGTGCTCTGGCAGTGTTGAGCTGTGCTCTACCTAGACTTCACTACAGCCTCAGTTCAGCAGTGACCGCCCATGCTTACACACCATACAACACCAACACGTACTGCCTGAAACATCTCAGCCAAGATTCCAGGCATGTTTTTACTGTACATACAGGTTTATGCTCTTGAGAAACAATGTTAAACAGGCTGGTGAGATGGCTCAGCGGCTAAGAGCAACGGCTGCTCTTCCAGAGGTCATGAGTTCAACTCCCAGCAACCACGTGGTGGCTAAAAACAATTTATAGGAGGATCTGATGCCCTCTTCAGGCAAGCAGATATATATGCAGCAGAGCACTCATACATTAAAGAAAATTAAAGAAAAAAAGAAACAATGTTATAAAAACAGGCCTAAAGCCAGCGCAGGCCTTTAATCCCAGCACTTGGGAGGCAGAGGCAGGTGGATTTCTGAGTTCGAGGCCAACCAGGGCTATATAGAGAAACCCTGGCTATATAGAGAAACCCTTTCTCAAAAAAAACAACAAAAAAACACAAACAAAAACAAACAAACAAACAAAAGGCCTAAATGTCTCTTAAACTTGTTCTCATCATGTGCCAAATGAGCACATCTTCGGATGTGCTGGGCTGCATTGTTTGATTTCAAAAACTAGTTTGAAATTGAGTTGCTAACTTAAGTTTTATTTTTTTTTTTTAAATCATTAATTTGTGTTTGGGATTGAGATAGACTTTTCCAACAACTGGCCCTAATCATAGTTCCGACTGTACTACATATTTAGGCAAAATAGCATCTCAGTACTGACTTACAAAATCAAACAAATCAGCTCTGGAAAAAACAAAAAACAAAAAAAAAAAAAAAACCACTTTAGATGCTTTATGTCTTGCAGTATCAAATACTCTACCAAAACTCGACTTTATGAAAAAAATAAACATATACACATCTTAGAGAGTAAAAATTAGATTTTATCTTTCTCAAAAGGCAAAATTACACCAACTACACTAAAGAATTGTTTTAAATACACTTCCTTATGATATAGTATCGGTTACTGATTAGTACATCTTCTTAATCTTAATCTACCCAGATTCGTTAGTGGGAAAGTTAGGGGAAGATGACTCGCCTCCGGAAAGCAGACCCCAGTCTGCTCAAATCTTGAGGCGATCATGCATAGAAAGGAAGAGCGGGATGGCGAAAGGTAGACAACCCCACACCTTTGCTTGGTTCCCCGGAATGACCCATCCCTGTCCTTTACCGGACCCTGAAAGGGATACAAGCGCATTCCCGGAGGGGATTCCGCCTGGCAGGGCAACGGCAAGCCTAAAACGAGCACAGGAGCCAGGCTCTGGACTGCAAGAGGGCCCGCCCGGGCAGCATGGACCTCCGCCGCAAGCCGAAGCCGCCACTGTGGGCAAGCCCCCACACGAGGCCCCCGCGAGCTGGCGGCCCCCGCTAGGCATTAGCGCCTCACCACCAACCTGCCAAATGTTCCGAGGGCTTCGCCGGACAGAATGACAAGGTTCTGAGACCCCCTAGAAGCTCCCACCACCGAGGGTGAGCGAGCGAGCTGAGGGCGCATGCGCAGCACGGCTTCTTCCTCCACGTGTCCCGGAGTCACTTATGAACTACAATTCCCATCGGGCCGTGCGAAATCGCACGGGGCTGTCCCTGAACCAAAACTCTTTTACCTAGGGCTGTCTGGTCAGTGGACAAGAGTGGGTGTAGTTACTTACCATCGTTTCTTCTTCTGAGGGTCTTCAAGAGGGAAGGACTAGCATGTCGTCCATAATCAGAAAGGTGATCAGCACCACAAAAGCCCCGGCGGCCATTGGTGCCTACAGGTAATGTTTCTTACCGTAGCTCTGAAGAATCAGGTAGGTGCGGTGTTGCAAGTTTGGAGCTCTGGCCTCCGCTGGTCGGAGCAAAAGAGTCTCAGAACCACCCCCTTAGAACGCGCGGAGAAACTGAGATCCGGAAGAGTACAGTGCGTCCAAATCCCTCAGAGAATGGGGGAGCCCTGGTGTGACCAGAAGCTTGCACTCCTAGGATCTTGCCCCCATCTGGAGCTGCCGTCCCCAAAGGCGAGCTTGCTACAAGCTTTCTCTGGTTAGAAGTGGCATCACCCCAACCCCCTTGTCTTGGTGGCTTCTAGTTTTGGTTTATGTAACAATTTTATTAAGATAGAATAAACAACCCATAAAATTCTCATTCTGTTGGTGGGTTCAATTCAGTGGCTTTTACTACGACGCCCACAAGTTGTGTAGCCATCAACACTCTCTACTCTCAAAGCATTTACATCCAACCTGAAATAAGGTTTATGCCATTAGCTTTTATTCCACATGACCTCTTCCCCCAGCTCCTTACAACCAACCATTTATTTCCTCTCCATCACTGTAGGTTTTATCTGTTAAAGACATTTGCTATAAAAAGTATAATACACTGTTTGGTCCTCTGTGACAGGCTTCTTTTACTAGCATGAAGTTTGATCTAACCCTTTCTTAACTTACAAGATATGCTTGTCTCATTTGGACAGTACTCAGCAAATACCTGTATGTCTATCCTAGTTTCGATAACATGTAGGAATGTTATGATGCTTATGAATGGTTTATCCATGCCTATTTACCACTAATATCAAATGCAAGTAACACCAAAGGTGATCTTCTGAGATTACCCTATATACTAGAGCTAGCCATATATGTACTGGACAAAAAAAACAAAAACCTACCCTTTGGCATTTATCTCCTCTTACCAGAAGTGCTTTTAAATAGAAATGGTACTTCCTTTTCACTTCCTTCTGTGGGTGCTACGAAGGACAGGGTCTCGCTTTGTAGCTCAGACTAACCTAGAACCTGTTATCTGTTCTCCTATTGAGCATTCCTAGTGCTGACGTGAGGACCAGCACACCTAACTTAAAACCTTTTTCCTCAAAATACCTCAGCTTTAAAAATCACTGGATTATATTTTATGTAACTTTCTCCTCTCTAACTTCTAAGTCTTCACTAAAATGTATCTGGAGCCAATTCCTTTTGAAAAACTCATCTGACACAGTGTCTCTTTGCTGTCAATCAAAACTGAAGATTGTCTTCAGCTGCAACATTAGTAATGTAGAAGATGTGTAGTGCACGCCAAGTATTTAACTGATGCAAAAATGTATAAGAAGTAATCCGACATGGTTATATATAGGTCTTCACCTATATAAAAGAAAAAGAAGCAGTAATTTAGCAAATGCTATATAACAGGCACTATGACAACCACCTTTAAGTTGTCTCTCCATTTTACAAATGGACAGCTCAGCCAGGTGTGGTGGTGCACGCCTTTAATCCCAGCACTCGGGAGGCAGAGGCAGGTGGATTTTTGAGTTCGAGGCCAGCCTGGTCTACAAAGTGAGTTCCAGGACAGCCAGGGCTATACAGAGAAAAGCTGTCTCGAAAAACCAAAATAAATAAATAAATAAAAGCCCAGCTCAAGGTCAACCTTTTCAAGGAAATATAGTGTGCAAGTGACATCTTGGCTTGAACTCAAACCCTAGCTCCCTTAATATCGAGAGAAATAACAGTCCCATGTATCAAAGCAGTAATTATTATAATAGGATTGGGAATGGAACTTAATGGGATAAGAAACCAAATGAAAGGGGGGAAAACTGATTCTGATTTGAAGCAGAGAAAGAAAAAAAGTTTTGGAGAAGCTCCCCGTATAAGGTTGTCGGGTTAAACGTTAAGTGTTGGGTTTTCTGTTTTTCCACTTTTGATAGTGTTATGAAGTTTGGCTCCTCAGTTAATTAGTTGCAGACTGACATTCCTACCGGAGGACACAGAGGTCAAAGAATACACAATGTAGAGATTTGGATGAGATAGTTTTTCAATTGACCTTTTTTTTTTTCTCTCACACTGTATACCTGGTGTTTTATAACATTTTCATTGAAATGACTTACTTTCACTTAAATTAATTTTAAAAGAAAAGGTTATCAAAATACTCTAAATAAAAAACAATACAATAGAAAGTAACTATTTTTAAAAATAACTCAAATGGGGGCTGGAGAGATGGCTCAGTGGTTAAGAGCACCAACTGCTCTTCTGAAGGTCTTGAGTTCAAATCCCAGCAACCACATGGTGGCTCACAACCATCTGTAACTCCCTCTTCTGAAGAGTCTGAAGACAACTATAGTGTACTTACATATATTAAATAAATAAATCTTTTTTTTAGAAAACATTTAAAAAAATAACTCAAAGAAAAAGTATTAATTCCAAAATTCTATGAGCATACTGCAGTTGGCTCAGAACCTTGAGCCTGCTCTCTTTGTTCAAGTGTTTCTGGCTGGGGCTGGAGAGATGGCTCGGCAGTTAAAAGCACTCTCTGTTCTTCAGGAAGCCGAGTTTGGTTCCCGGCACCCATATCAGTCCGTTCACTCCCATCTGTAACTCTAGCTCCAGAGGATCTTCTGGTCTCCATGGGTATGTGCACAGGTGGTGTGCATATACACGTGCACATAAATAATCATAATAATTTCAATGTCTTTCTGGCCGAGGATGGATATAGCTCGGTAAAAGACCATGCTGAACATGTATGAGGCCCTAGGTGTGCACCACCAGCACCCAGCTACAACTCCATTTTTCAAATGTGAGAGCTGTCATATACTAAGTTGAATAATTTGCCAAGGTCATTCCACTAAGTAGTTTAATACAATTTGAAAGTGTAGTGGTCTCCAAGGCTCGATCTGAATGATTTCATTTGTTGTTCCCAACTTAGAAGAATTGAAAGAAAACTAAAAAGTGAAGATATGATTCCCTGTCTGTGGGTGACTTTCTG
>NC_034606.1:1539021-1554773 GCF_900095145.1 Mus pahari | reverse complement strand
TAATAATAATAATAATAATAATAAATTTTAAAAAATAGAAGTAAATTTTTTGTTGCTTGGCCTAATCCTACTCTTTCAGCTATTGGTGATAGTCGCAGAAGATTACTTCCTTTACTTCAGAACAAAAGACATCCGTAGCGAAGAGATATTTTGTCCCGAAGCCTGGTAACCAAATTGTGTCTTCAGATAGATAACTATTGAGCTTGTTAATGTGCGATGTCCTCTCAGAAGCATTAGTTAACACTGTTAACAGCCCCTTGTACAATTAGTCCCTCATCCTGTTTAGAACTGCCCTGCCTGGAGACCAGAGTCTGATCCCTACCAAGCACCTACGTAAACAGTATGTGGTAGCCCTCCTGTGATAGCAGTATATGAGAGGCAGAGACAGAAACTCCCCAGATCAAGCTGACTAGATAGACTAGTCAAATCAGCAAGTTCTAGGTTCACATGAGAGACCCTGCCTCAATATAATAGGTAAGGTAGAGAAGGATTGAAGAAGGCTCCTGATGCCCACTTCTGGCCTCTGTGTGCACATATGCTTTGGGAACTATTTCCCAAAAATAAAGTCTTTAGTGTATAAAGTTTGTTTCACTTTGTGAAATTCTGGATTCTCTCAAGAGAATTCTAATGTGCTGGGCTTTTTAGTCCTCAGCATTAGGAATGAATGGAGTGTTGTTACTGATTAGCTAAGCACAACTCAGCACATTTTAGGATACTGAGGACAGACTTGGAGGGATTGCAACACCAGTGCTATTGAGTGGCTTTCTGTTTTATTAGCACTGCCATAATGTGGCCCAGATCATGACTTGAAACTTAATTGGAATGTTTCTGAAAGTTTTACCCCTGATCTTGGGCTTGGTTTGCTTTCACTTAGGTGTTTTCTGTGTGGTATTTGTTTGTTTGTTTTTCAGGCAATCTCACTGTGGTCCCAGACAGCCCAGAATTCACTACACATCCCCGGCTGGCACCACACTTGAGAGCCTCCTGAGTACTAGGGTTATAGGTTTGCACCATCATGCCCAATGTATTTCTGGACAGGAAGTAGAATAAAAGACTTTTGAAGTTTTGGAGCCCGCATGAGTGAAATGGTTCTGCAGATAAAAGCATCAGTATCCCAAAACCCAATGTCCTGAGTTTGGTACCTTCATGGCAGAAGGAGAGACCTGACTCTTGCAGTTTGTCCTTTGACCTCCACAGGTCTACTACAGTGAGCGAGAGCACACGCATGTACACACACACACACATACACACACACTAAATACAATGCATTTTTCTTTTAATTAGGAGCTGAAAAGCTGACTCAGAAGTTCAGAGTACTTCCTGCCCTTGCACGGAACCCAAGTATGGTTCCCTCTACCCACATCGGGTGGTTCACAACCATCTGTAACTCTAGTCCAGGGGAGCCTGATACCTTCTTCTGACCTCTGGGTACCCACACACAGAATGTGGCATGCACTCATGAAAACACACATACACATAAATAAAAAAAAGTCTATTTGTAAGATTGATTTAGGTTATTATTTTATGTATATGAAGGTTTTGCTTGCATGAATATATGTGTGTACTACATATCTGAAGAGGTTAGAAGGGAGTACCAGATCCCCTAGGCTTGGAGTTACATATAGTTGTGAGCCACCATGTTGATGCCTGGGATTGAACCTGGGTCCTCTGCAGGAGCAGTAAGTGCTCTTAACAACTGAACCAACTCTCCAGCCCCAAAATAGTTAAAAAGAAAACATTAGGAAACAATTTCTGGAACCTACAACTGAAGGAGTAGGATTCTTAAGCTTAGGAAGTATCGAATAGTCAATTGTTTTTTTGTTTTTTTGTTTTTTTGTTTTTTTTTTTAACTAAATCTCTTTAAATCCTTGGGCGTTTCGATCTTAAACGCAAATAGTCTCAGCTCCAATAACTACTTTTGATATTCTGGAAATAAATGTATTTTTTTTAACTATCA
Source organism: Mus pahari (assembly GCF_900095145.1). Taxonomy (NCBI): domain Eukaryota; kingdom Metazoa; phylum Chordata; class Mammalia; order Rodentia; family Muridae; genus Mus; species Mus pahari. Next base: position 1,552,816 of record NC_034606.1, on the reverse strand, counting down.
TAAAGTTTCTATTATTGATAATGCATTTGAGCTTAAACTCTTTCAGATGTTGTAAGACTTGAAGATATTTTGTAATGGGCCTAGTGCAGGTGGCCTAATTATACAAGGGCAGCGTGGGGGTGTGTTTATAGTGTTAACCAATATTCTATTCAACCTGAGGAAAGCTCACACATTATCAAGCTCAATAGTTATCTGTTTAAAGATATGGGTAAAAGAAAGCCAGAGAACCCTGTGCTTTCTGAGTTGTCAGAACTGACCTCCAGCACTTCCTGTGTAAGGGTTGGGCATGCACCAGGATAGGGTAATAAGGGACAGGAAGGAGGTTTCCTCAGGAGCCAAGGGGAATAGGACTGCTGGCTTTTGATTCTTTGGTGGTTCCGTCTCCTAAACCTGCAAAATCTCCAGTATGGGAGGTAGAAAAGGTCTCAGCCAAGGAGGAGGACTCTCTACCAGATGCTGGCAGTGACATATGGGACCTGCCCAGAGAGTCCAGGGTTTCCATACACAATACTTTTAACCAAGTGGGTCGTAGGGAGGTAGAAAGTGCCTTCCTTAGGCCATCCTACACTGAAAGCTGACCATTCTTTACTGAGAAAAAAAAGAAAGTCTCTCCCCACCCAAACAGTTAGGCACAAATTCCCCAACAGGTATTTGAAGTCCTGAAGTGTGACTGGACTAGGTTCAGTGGGGAAAGCTGGTGGTCTACCCCGTGGTAGTTCTAAAGAAAAAGGAACAATTAAAACAGAAACATGAAAACAAGCCTACAGGAGTTCAGAAAAGTAAGCTTATAGCAGCCTATCCCCAAAAATGGGCTGTGCCAATCAGAAAGGTAAACCCTGTCAGTTTCCACCAAAGCCTGTGTCAGGCTCCACCAGCTAGGAAGAACCTGTTAACTTCCACCAAGACCTTGGTGGGAATGGAGCTGTCTCCAACTGAAGGGGGCTAGGGAGCATCCTCTGAGCCCCCCCACCCCAGGAGGGAGTTATAGGGCATCTGCCTTACTTCTATTGGCCTCCAGGTTGTACAAACAAAAGAAAATAAATCACCCCACACTGAGGAAGACAAAAGGCTACTCAGAACATGACAAAGACAACACAAACCCAGCCCTAATCACTGATTGGAGTCAAGGGGGACCCCAGCATTCTGAGCCAATACACCAAATGTAAGGGTCAAAAAAAAAAAAAAAAATCACTGAAGGAAGACCGCAGACTCAGATAGTATGCAAAGACAAAGAGTGTTTATTCTGCAGCAACGTCCAGCATGCAAGGGTTACCATTGTTTCTGAATTGCCTTCAAGCTCCTTTTATAACAGAACTGCTTAACTGCTTTTGCAGTAACAACAGACTTTTAAAACTTATGGTGCATTCCAAGGGGTTACAGAAACCATTAACCGAAGGTCATAAAGAAGATATACACTACGGGTGCAAAAACAAGAGATAAGATACTGACTTTTCTCTATGAAACTTTAAACTTTCCTCCATCATGTAAGCTAATAACAAATGGTGAATGTTAAGCCAGATAATTGTTCCTAATGTATGACCACATGTTCTGAGAGTACTGCGAACAAAACATGCTCTGAGAGTACTATGAACAAAGAGCAGAGAGAAGTCTCCCTCCCCATTTCTCCCCAAGACTTCAACTTAGAGCCATGCAGAGAATCACCTAGGCCCTACACAGCTACAAAAATGTTGTATCCCGCTGGGCAGTGGTGGCGCACGCCTTTAATCCCAGCACTTGGGAGGCAGAGGCAGGCAGATTTCTGAGTTTGAGGCCAGCCTGGTCTACAGAGTGAGTTCCAGGACAGCCAGGGCTACACAGAAAAACCCTTCCCCAAAAGTTTGCAGTCTATTCTGGAGGTAGAATCAGAGTAGGACTTGCCACAATATTCCTTAAACCAATCACACTGGCATACACCTTTAGTCCCAGCACTCAGGAGGCAGAGGCAGAAAGACTGCAAGTTCAAGGGTAGTGAGTTTCAGAACTGCCAGAGCTGCATAGTGAGACACTATCTCAAGAAAACAAACAAAAAAGTTTGTTAAAGCCCCAGGTGGTGATGTACGATTGTAATTCCAACACTTGGGAGGCAGAGGTAGGAGGGTTCGAAGTTCAAAGTCATCTGTAGTTGCATAATGACTGCACTCCGCGAGATACTCTTTTAAAAAAGGGTGGGGGGAGGAAAATAGAAACTTCCTTTAAAACTCTCTTATTTTTCTAAGTGCTGTGGTAGCACGTAACTGTAAAACCCAGCACTCGGGAGACAGAGGCAAGAGTATTACTGTAAATTTAAGCCAGACTAGAATACACGACAAGTTTCAGGCCAGCCAGGGCTACATGATAAAGCCTTGCCTCAAAAGCAAAGGCACACCCCACCCCCAAAAAAGTACTATTTTGAGCCAGATGCCTTTAATCCCCAGCACCAGGGAGGCAGAGGCAGGAGGATCTCTGTGAATTCCAGGACAGCCAGGGCTACACAGAGAAATCCTGTTCCCCCCAAAAAGAAAGTAGCATTTTAAGGAGACCCTGGGATCTAGTGGAGAGAGGCAGCCAGAGGGGTGGGAATACAGTCTCTGTTAAAAGAATTACTGAGAAATGGAAGTTCACAGTAAGCGCTGTGTACAATGACGTGCTCTCAAAAATGAATTATAGGCATGCAACAAGCAGTGACTAACCTTATTCTTCCACTGGGCAGCTTTTTTTAAGGGTTCCTGTGAGTTTTTGTTTCATTGTTTTATTGCAATATAAGTGACTTATTAAAATCACTCATTTGAAAAGTTCTGTGAGTTTTCATCAATGGACAGAGTCATGTTCATATAAACACAATTGTCATGGACCACCCTAGCCAGGTATGGGGGTCCCTGGGATGTGGGTTCTCGAGGCCAGGTGGGTAAGGATGCGGTGGTGACAAACAAACAAACACAGGCAGTTTGAATATGAGTGTATTTTGCAGCTCCCAAGCAAGGAATTTTATACATTAAAAACCAAACATTACATCTCTTAGAAACTGTATCCAATGAAACAATCACAAATACCAACAAAAATCATTTGGCACAGTAAAGCACAAAAATATCTCTTAGAAACTGTATCCAGTAAAACAATCAAAAACAGAAGAGGTAAAATCATTATTAATATAAATCATCAAAATATAACAATTCTAAAAGGATCTATTCAGTAGGGGCAGTCATCCAAGGCTAGTGGCATATTTCCAAGAACAGGTTAATAAATCTTTAACAGTCAGTGCTCTCTCTTGTTCTCTTGCTCTCTTGTTCCCACTCTGTCCCCTCGCCACTCCCCCCACCGCCACGTGCTCACGGCCAGCCTCTACTCCTCTACTTCTCTACTCCCCCTCTCTCTTCCTCTCCCTGCCTCTACTGCCCTCTTAACTCCCCTCCTCATACCCTGAATAAACTCTATACTATACTAAAAAAAACAAAAACAAAACAAAACGTCAGTGCTATTACCCTCTGAGCTAACTCTCCAGCCCCATATGGTCAATTATTATTTAACATCTAATGCCTGATTTTTTTATAAATCTTCAACACATAAATTTAAACTATTTTAATTCTTTCTAATTAAGGCTTTCTTTACCATATACCAAAACCCACCTCCGATGACACATGTAGGCATATGAAATTTTATTGTTGAGAAAATTTTTCTCTCTCATAATTGTTTTGTAAATGATTTAAAAAGTAAAGGGTTAGTTTCCCTGGGGTTAAGGTCATGTTAGTGACCCCATCTCTAGGGATAGTTTCTTACCCATTATTCTCGCTTAAGACCTTGGCCTAGGCTACCAGAACATGTAAATAAGAAAAGGAATAAGAGAAAACAAAACAGACAGATTGCCATGAGAACTACAGCTCAATAGTTTTTCTCCAGTGAAGAGTTCCACAGCCAATTCCAGGAGGTCTCCCCCTTTTGAGGTCAACTGCCTCAATCTGTGGAACTTGTCACACAGATCCTACTGGAGGTGGTGTGGCACACTGATCCTACTGGAGGTGGTGTGGCACACAATCTTTTGTTTTTGTTTGTTTTGTTTGTTTTTAGGACAGGGGTTCTTTCTATGTATGGCTGTCCTGGAACTTGCTCTGTAAACCAGGCTAGCCTTGAACTCACTGAGATTTGCCTGCCTCTGTCTCCCAAGAGCTGGGATTTCGGCACCATCTCCCAGCTTCATAGTCTTTAACATTCCATTGCCATCAGACATTCCTGAGTTTTATTGGCGGTCATTCCCCACCCTGGCCTCAGGCATTGGCGGTCAATCCCCCCCCCCCACACCTGGCAACAGTCATCTTTTTCACTGCTCCTATTTTGTCTTTGTTGGAATTGTCCGTCAATGTGTCGTCATCTGTTGGACTCAGCAGAGGTTTGTTTTGTTTATTGGAATGTTGTTTCCAAACATTCATGTGAAGCTTTGGGGTGTTTTAATTCTCATTTACATATTTGCCTAAGGGGTAGAATAATACTGGGTGTTTTAGGGTTTAATTCCTGTGAAGAGACCGTGTGAACAGACACCATGACCAAGGAAACTCTTATAAGGACAACATTCAGTTGGGGCTGGCATACAGGTTCAGAAGTTTAGTCCAGTATCATCAAGGCAAAAGGTATTTTGTTGCAACCTGTGACTGTTTTACATTCTTTTGTTTGTTTGTTTGTTTGTTTGTTTTCGAGACAGGGTTTCTCTGTATAGCCCTGGTTAACCTGGAACTCACTCTGTAGACCAGGCTGGCCTCGAACTCAGAAATCTGCCTGCCTCTGCCTCCCGAGTGCTGGGATTAAAGGCGTGCGCCACCACACCCGGCTGTTTACTGACATCTTTAAGAATGTAAAACAGGCCAGGCCGTGGTGGGGCACACCTTTAATCCCAGCACTCGGGAGGCAGAGGCAGGCGGATTTCTGAGTTCGAGGCCAGCCTGGTCTACAGAGTTAGTTCCAGGACAGCCAGGGCTACACAGAGAAACCCTGTCTCGAAAAAACAAAAAACAAAAACAAACAAACAAAAAAAAAAGATGTCAATAAACAAAATTTTAATTTAGTAAATGTCAGATTTATCAGTTTTTTTTTATTTTACAACTTTTGTTTTTTGTATCTTATTAAATTACTATTTTAGCATTGGCTTTTATGTTATCTAATATATATATATTGGCTTTTGTTTATTTCAGCCAAGCTGTGCTAGTGGACAGGACCATTTACATTTCTGGACAGGTAGGCTTGGATCCTTCCAGTGGACAGCTTGTGCCAGGAGGGGTAGTAGAAGAAGCTAAACAGGTAAGCCATCCTGCACATGAGAGGTCCCCGTTTCACCATGTAACACTACATGGTAATGTTGAACAGTGGAGACAGTCTTTGACCCTGAGCCATGATCACATGTGTTTTCAGCTACTCACTATTCAGTCTAAGACTTCAAAAAAATCTTTTATTTATTTTATGTATATAAATATTTTACCTGCATGCATGTTTATTTAGCACATGTGTGTCTGTTGGATTCCCTGGCACTGGGATTACAAGTGGTCATAAACCACCGCGTGGGTGCTGGGAATCCAACTGTGTCCTCTGCAGGAGCAACAGGTACTCTTACCCGGGGCCATCACTGCAGCCCCTTTCAGGTGGCTTAACAACAGAGAAAACAACCTGCGTATTACCTGTGTTACCAAAATCAAATGCTCATGTGTCAGATGGATTGGAGAGCTTATTTTCTGGGCCATTGACCTCCATCCTCTCCCCAAATATGGATATGTAATTCATTACTGATGATTTGATTATTTGAGGTTTTATTTTGATTGGGGTTAGGGGTTGTTTTAATTTTTGAGACAAGGTCTCTTATAAACTAGGCGGCTTTGAACTCACTATGCAGTCATAGGTGATCTTGGGCTCATCCTCTTGCCTTAACCTCCCGAGTACGATACCATATCCATCCCAGTATTCCTACAAAATAAAAAAATAAATAAAAAATAAAATTTTAAAAAAAAAAAAACTTTCACTACAATTCAGAAAGATTTAGTCCACTAACGGAAAGCCAGTACATAATTGACTTCTGTGGCAATATCAGTTAAAGTAATTACACAGCATCATCTTTGACCTTTCTTGACTTGATTCACAGGCTCTTAAAAACTTGGGTGAGATTCTGAAAGCCGCAGGCTGTGACTTCACTAATGGTGAGTAACTGGGTCTTTCTTCCCTGTTCATTGGTGGGTTTTGTTGTCTGTTTGTGTTGTTTGCCACACTCAGGATCCAACTCAGGGCCTCATGCATGCCAGGCAAGTGTTCCACCATTGAGCCACACCCCCAGCACTGTTAAAGTGTGTTTGGTATGTCCTTGGTCTTTGTGGAGGACATATAATAGCCAACAATCTGGGTATGCATGTCTTTTTTGGTAAAGGTTATGGGGTTGTTTGTTTTTATTATGTATATAGTATTCTGCCTGCACATACTCCCGCACACCAGAAGAGGGCACCAAATCTCATTATAGATGGTTGGGAGTCACCATGTGGTTGCTGGGAGTTGCATTCAGAACCTCTAGAAGAGCAGCAGCCAGGTGCTCTTAACCCCTAAGCCATCTCCAGCCCTAAAGGTTGTGTTTTTAATGGTCTAAAAAACAACACTGTTTCCTTTCTTTAGTCTTGGTTTTATCAGAATATTCATAAAAATCATACACTGGAATTTTGTTTTGCTTTGTTTGTTTTAGGGGGTGTTGTTTTGTTTTGTTTTGTTTTGTTGGTTTTTTTGAGACAGGGTTTCTCTGAGTAGCTTTGGATGTCCTGGAACTCACTTTGTAGACCAGGCTGACCTACCTCTGCCTCCTGAGTGCTGAAATTAAAGGCATGCACCACTGCCCAGATATGCACTGTTTGTCTAAGTCTTGTTTTGAGTTTGATGAAATGGCTAAAACTAATGAAGAAAAAATTATATATATATAACTGTCTTCTAGTGGTGAAAACAACTGTTTTACTGGCTGACATAAATGACTTTGGCACCGTCAATGAGATCTATAAAACATGTAAGTGGTTTTGCTTTATTCTCACTTACTTTTAAAGGGAAATAAGTCTGCTGGTATAAATGTATCATTGTCAAGTAAAAGTGACAGAGATGTTAAAATGGTATTTTGTCCTGTCACAATCCATTATCTGGTTGGAAACACAGTAGTAGTATGCCCTTGTGAAAAAGATCTTTATTTCTGTCGTAGTTCTTAAAAATATAATATGCATAAGCTCTACATATTCATTTTCCTAGAATTTAACTTTATTATTTGTTTCTTTGGCTTTTTAAGCCTCCCCTAAATCATTTTAGACATACAGACTTACTACTATTGCTAAGATATGGTCTAGCTACCTACTTGTGGCTCTCTCCAAATCACTGGGAACTTACTTAACATTTCCATACTAGTTTTTATTACGTAAAGTGAGGACAGGGTTCTGCCACCTTAGGGGGTTGTTGGAATGATTACATTAATTATCCTGTACAGCACTTAGAACAGATGCTGGCAAGGTCTAAGCTCCAAGCAAATGCTCCTATTGCTGTCATCGCCATAGCAGGGAAAGTGAGTCCCTGTCCCCTGGTGAGATGAAATGAAGGTGTAATGTGAAAAAAACTTCGCTGTTATTCTCTGCAGAAGACATGACCACAGAAGGTTAAAGTTCACAGGGAAGTCCCCGCAGAAGATCAGGAACCACCCCCAGTTTTGATAACTGGTTCATAGGAATCACTTTAAAGACCAAACCTATGCTCATCATTATAAGACAAGGGTGCCAGCTTATGTGTTTCATTGTTTATAAAATACTTAGAAAAGTACCAAAGGTCATAAAACCTTGTGGCAGAATATCGTGTCAGACAATCTAAATGCAAGCTTTTCTGTCGTTTGTGTGTGGGAACAGACCAGGCCATGAGACAGTTCCCAGATTCTTGCTTCTCTTGCTGAGTAAGGGCCCATGTCTAGAGATTAACCTGATACTGTTCTACATTCAGATTTCCAGGGTAGCCTTCCTGCCAGGGCTGCTTACCAAGTCGCTGCTTTACCCAGAGTAAGTACCTGGTACAATGCCAGTGCACACACAGTACATGAGACCTGTCGCTTTGAAAGGAAACTTAAAATTAATACAGTTCCTATTTGTCAGAAATACAGAATCTAAAAGTCAATACCTGATCACTGTTGTGATCTGGAAAAAGCTAAAAAAAAAAAAAAAAAAAAAATCGTACAAAGCAGCACATGGGCGTGACATGATCCGTCGGATACAGTCTGATGACTTCAATTATAAGAAAAACCTTAAGAGCAGTTGTGTTGTGATGTTACTGGAGGAGTGTAGATTGCTGGGCCCCACTGTGTTTCCCCCTGCGGTCTGACTTCATGCCTCAGTGTCTGCCTTTCAGTAAGGACTTCTGAAAATGTAGCACAGCGTAGAATTACGTGGAGACTTTTGGATAGCCTTTGTTCTCACTGAAGGAAGCCCTTCATACCACAAGGTGAGAAACTAATGCTCTTGCTAGTTCCGACTGTATTTTGGAGTATTGGCCAGAGATTTTGGATAGTATTACCGTTTATCCTAATAAAAACAAAGCCGGGCATGGTGGCGCATGCCTTTAATCCCAGCACTTGGGAGGCAGAGGCAGGCAGATTTCTGAGTTCGAGGCCAGCCTGGTATACAAAGTGAGTTCCAGGACAGCCAGGGCTATACAGAGAAACCCTGTCTTAAAAAAAAACCAAAAAAAAAAAAAAAAAAGAAAGTTGGAACCTAATAAAAACAAATTTGCCTGACTCTCCTATTATGAAGAATCTAGACCATTCACTGGGAAGTGCTCTCCATCCTAGTTGTGGTGCTCCCTCACTGGGGTCTCTTTTCCTATGCCTCCTGCCCACACTGTACACCTGCAGAGTGTAACAGAACTACCTCAGAGTGTCTTTTGTTCTTGCTTTAGTTTGTTGTTCCTGGGAAAGGTCATTGTCAAACTGAAAGTATTGAGTGTATTAGAAAAAGCTTATACTTGGGACCCGAGGACATGGGTTTATTATCCACTGCTAGTCTTTGTGATGTGGGACCACTTTGCCGGCCTTTCTGAGGTCAGTGCCTTGTTTTATGACCAGGGCTGCTGTGGGAATCAAGTGAGCTAATGGATAAATGTGCCTAGCATGGTAGCCTGACTTGTTGTAGGGTCTTAGTGAATTCTCTCTCATCCTTGCTTACTGTGAAAAGACTAATGGTAAAAATACATGTTGCCAGTAGTTGCATGTGTTATTGAACCTTGACTTGCATTAAAGGATTGAGACAGTGACTTTTGTTTTCTTTACAGGGAAGTCGAATTGAAATCGAAGCAATCGCTGTCCAGGGGCCTTTCACCACTGCATCACTATAAGTAGCCATGCTTATGCTGACTCCGGAGGTTTTAGAATGTCTTTCACACTTTAATTTTTACAAATAATGCTGAGAAGTATAAAAATGACCAGAATGGTTGAAGTTATTGTGGAAATGATCAAATATGTGGAGATTTGACATTAATTGGAGATTATTCAGTATAGTGACTGATGTTCTAATTTCACTTATGTTGCTGGGTGTGAGAGAAGAGGTGCACAGCTACTGAGATGGGGAGCAGAAGGGAAGATGGGCTGTTGTACATGAGAAGTAGTAAGGAGCACATCTACTTAAATCATATTAATTTACTCATGTGAGGTACTTAGTTCTCGTGTTAGAAGAAACTAAATTGAGACATTCAGAGTCGAGTAGTACCAGGGGAACAAGCGGAGCAAAACCTTATACAGATAATATTGCTTTAATGGAAATAAAACAGATGCGTAACTTTCCCTTGGCTTTTAATTTTGTTCTCTTATTTTGTTAACAGTTTAATTATACATTAAAACTACTACTACCTAGTAGCCAGGCAGTGGTGGCGCACGCCTTTAATCCCAGCACTTGGGAGGCAGAGGCAGGCAGATTTCTGAGTTTGAGGCCAGCCTGGTCTACAGAGTGAGTTCCAGGACAGGACAGCCAGGGCTACACAGAGAAACCCTGTCTCGAAAAACCAAAAAAAAAAAAAAAAAACAAAAAACAAAAAACAAAAAACAACTACTACCTAGTAAAGGGTGAGTAGAAATTCTGAAGTTTTGGGCTGGAGAGATGGCTCAGAGGTTAAGAGCACTGACTGCTCTTCCAGAGGTCCTGAGTTCAATTCCCAGGAACCACATGGTGGCTGTCAACCATCTATAATAGGATCTTATGCCCTCTTCTGACATGTAGGTGTACATGCAGATAGGTCACATATACATAAATAAAATCTAAAAAAGAAAAATCTCTAGCTATTTCAAGTTTATTTCTGGCTTTCAAGTTTTTTCAGTTGTAATTAGATTGCATATTATCATGTGTTTATTTTTGAAAGCCTTATTTTTTATGTATGAGTACTTTTCCTACATGTGTTTGTACCCATGTGTTCAATGCCTGCTAAGGGCATCAGATCACCCTTGACTGAAGATAGAAGGTTGCGAGCCACTATGTAGTTTCTAGGGATTGAACCCAAGTCCTCTGGAAAACCTGTCAGCATTTTTATCTGCTATACCATCTCTCTATCTCCACTTTAAGGTCTTTGTTTGGTTGGATTTTTGAGATATGGATGCTGTGGTGGTTTGAATATTCTTGGCCCAAGGAGTTGCACTATTAGGAGGTATGGCCTTGTTGGAGGAAATGTGTCACTGTGGACGTGGATTTTAAGACCGTCCTAACTGCCTGGAAATCAGTCTTCTCCTGTCTGCCTTCAGAATAAAATGTAGAACTCTCAGCTCCTCCAGCACCATGCCTGCCTGGATGCTGCCATGCTTCCCGCCATGATGATAATAGACTGAACCTCTGAACCTGTAAGCCAGTCCCAATTAAATGTTGTCCTTAGAGGGGTTACCTTTGTCCTGGTGTCTGTCCACAGCAGTGAAACCCTGGGCTTCCTCCCAGGCTCAAGCAGTCCTCTTGCCTTAGCCACTGAGATAGCCAGATGTGCTGAGCCCTTAAGCCCTTCAACATTTTTTGACTTCTGCATTAATAATTTCTCATGGTAGAGTAAATCCTAGCGTAGAATAACATAAATTAGAAAGAAGATTTCTGGATCACATTCCTTACCACTTACCTCCCCAAAGAGTGAGACTGCCCATGGCCTTTTACACACTCCATTATATGCCTTTGTTTTGCCAATTTACATAAGTGAACAGTCACCATATACATTATACTACAACTTGCCTCCATATACAGGTATAGATTTTAAAACTATAGTCAATTTTTAATACTACATTTTAAAAACTTTTAAAGTTTTAAAACTTTTGTGTGGATTTTAGGTGATTAACTGCTTATATAAACCAGTGTTTTAAAAATTAATTCTTGAAAAACCAAAAAATTAATGTTTTACATCAGTGCTACTGTGGTATTTATTAGGTGACTTTTTGCAGAAGATGGACAGATGTCTCTTTACCACAGATAGGACACCAACAACATGCCAAAGAACACCCAAGTCTTCCTTAGTGAACCTGTGAGTGTATTGGGGTTACCTCTAGGAGTATGAATAACCAAAGAGCCCACCCTGCCGTGGGCAATGAACCATGCAGCGCTAATCTCTGGTGGCTCTGTACACACTCTGCTGGGCAGACTCCTCTGCCTCACAATCGTTACTGCTCATACAACCTTGGGGATGGCGCTTGTGAAGACCCAGGAACTTAATAAGAACTCTCAGTCTCTTTTATGCTCTGCCCAGCAAGGCGCTGGGGACAGACAGGTGGGATATCAGGAAGTGAAGAAAGGCAAGGGGACACGGAAAGCTGGGATTGACTGGTTTGGGCTGGAGAAGGCCTAGCATTCTGGAAGCTGAGTGTGTTTAGTACATTACAGTTGAGCAGAGAGGTGGTTTCTTTACCCCAGATAGGACACCAACAACATGCCAATATTAGGTAGTAAGCAAGGAGGCGGGGTTTATGGTGTTAGCCGCATCAGGAGGCAGGTTTACCTGACCTCAGAAGTGATCTCTAGTGAGGAACAGTCCTCAGGCCGTCAGTATGGAGGTGGGGCTGAGAGCTATGTTGGACATTTCCTGCACACACTGTTGTTAGGTCTCAGACCCAGGGCAAACAGCTGGGGTGTCTATTTAAAGTAGTCCTCTTTGATATTTTAAATAGGCACATCAGTACCATAGGAATGAAAATAGAAAAAGGAGACCATGACTGCTCCTAGGTATGGTGGAGGATCTCTCTCTCTCCCCCCACCCTTTTTTCTCATAATTGTAGATATGAGGGAGACCCTGAGTGGGGCCATGTAAGGTTAGCAGGTAGAGGAGAGAGGAGACCAGGAGAGGAAAGAATACTTGAAAAGGGAGCCCAGTAGCCAAAATGGTTGGACTGTATAGGAAAGGGCAGCTGGGGAAAGGGCAGTCCAGCCTCTGAGCTGGAGAAGTTTAGGGTAGAGGCAGGATGTGCCAGCCATACCTTGTAATGGATAGGGACTCCTCAGTCCCTATGCTGGGAGAAACTTGCAGCTAGGTCCACTTTGATGTGTAAATAAATACCTCAGCAGTTTGTCCTGGACTTGAGACCTAACAGCTCCTCAAACTTGGTCTTCCAAGGAGGGTTTTGCTATCCTTCTGAATCTGAATCTATAGGACCCTTGACATAGCTCCATACAGGGGCCAGGGAATGGAATGTGCTGGTTTGAATTAGAATGGCCCCCATAGGCTCATATGTTTAAGTGCTTAGTCATGACCGAATGGCACTAGTTGGGAGGGATTAGGGTGTGTGGCTTTGTGGGAGAAAGGGGTGTTTGAGGTTTTAAAAGCCTCAACAAGCCCAGTGCTCTCTCTTCCAACTTTGCCTGTCTGATGTAGAACCCTCAGTTTCTCCTCCAGCGTCATGTCTGACTGACTGCCACTATGATGATAATGGACTAAACCTCAGAAGCTATAAGTCAGCCCCAATTAAATGCTGTCCTTTGTAAGAGTTGCCTTGGTCATGGTGTCTCTTCACAGATACAGAACACTGACTAAAACAATATCTTTATGGACTTTACAAAGAGTAAAGCCATGTCTGATGAAGCCATGTGTGATCTGTACTTCGCTGACTTTGTTCCTCAAAGAAATTTACATATGCTTTGTTGTACATGCGAATTGAATTATTACCAGTAGCTTTCACCAAATTGTGCTATGTATAGATATGCCTAAAATAAATAACTTAGGGTCAGACTCCCATTGAGCCAAACTCCCTTCTTGTCTTCCATGGGCATGAAGGTCACAGAGACACCCTCTCAACTCCCTACATTTAGGTCATGACTTCCAAACCAAATTCTGGATAAAAGAACTGAAAATGCATGTGGCACCCATGGGAACTGAGCTGTTTGTGACTGGGTCAGGACTTCATGTCTTCCCTCCAGACAGACAGAGAAGCACTGCATTTTGTTAAATGTAAAAAGAAATGGCAACATTGGCCTCCCACACATGGTTACAGTAAACCAGGCACATGCCCAGAGTGAGCACTCAGGAGTGGAGACAGGAACTAGAAGCTCTGGAGTTCTGAGTTCTGGAGCACCAACCTAGGCTACACGAGACCCTGTCCTAAACAAACAAAGATAAACATACTAACAATACCTAAAAACAAGTCACCCTTATTTCTTTGCTACCATCATATTCTTTTTCATTGTTATTTTTAAAACAGGGTCTTGGACTGGTGAGATGGCTCAGTGGGTAAGAGCACCCGACGGCTCTTCCGAAGGTCCAGAGTTCAAATCCCAGCAACCACATGGTGGCTCATAACCATCCATAACAAGATCTGACACCCTCTTCTGGAGTGTCTGAAGAC
>NC_034606.1:1536653-1538126 GCF_900095145.1 Mus pahari | reverse complement strand
TACTTTCTTTTGTTTGTTTGTTTGTTTTTTCGAGACAGAGTTTCTCTGTGTAGCCCTGGCTGTCCTGGAACTCACTTTGTAGACCAGGCTGGCCTTGAACTCAGAAATCCGCCTGCCTCTGCTTCCCAAGTGCTGGGATTAAAGGTGTGTGCCACCACCGCCCGGCTAAGTTTGTACTTTCTTAAGTTTCTACAATGAAGATATTCATTTATTACTAATAAAAATGTTTTAATAAAGTTTTCTCTATAATTATTGACTAAGTAATCCACATGTATCTAGAGAGTACCTAGGTAGAAAGCTATTTTTCCACCCCTTCACCTCAAATGATTAACACCTCTGATATTCAGGAAACTTAAAACAAATCCATAAAATAATTACTAATTGAAACCAACTCCTTGTTCATCCTCCTGCTGAGCTGCTGGGGTGAGCTGATGGTTGGAAAGGTCACCCCTGGGCCTGAGACACTACTGAGAGCTGGAACCCAACTGTCTTTATAGACACTGTATGCTTGAAGTATCTAAAAGCACAAGCGTAAACCCAACCACAGTCATTTGACCTTGCCATCCAACATTCTCTGCAGAATTCTCTCTCCTTTCAATGCAAAGAAAGGATTCCCCTTTAAAATCACCATTTAATTCAAGGCTGAGTTTGTATTACAACGTGTTAACAGTGGATGGGTGTTTTGACTGCTTCAAAAGCTATGAACTACACTTGAGCTCTTACTATATAAAGGTCAAATGGAAAAGAATGCCATGGGTGTGGGCTGTGGTTGGTCACAGAGGTCAGCCACACAGACTTGTGCCCTCCAACTTCTGGCCAACAGTTTTAAGGTCTGGCCTTGTATTTTCTAGATTTGAGGCTGGCAAAAAATAAAATAAAAATAAAAATAAAATTGATTGCCTACTGCGGAAAGCATTTATTCACTATTTCCTTAGCAGTTAGATACAGAATGTAATAAAGTTACCTTAAGATTTATTTTTATTTGTATGAGTGTTTTTGCCTGCATGTGTGCATTTGCATCACATGAATGTCTGGTGCCATAGGGCAATGGATCCCTCAGAACTAGAATTGCAGACAGTTGTGAGCAGCTGTATAGTTGCTGGGAAACAAACTCAGGACTTACACAAGAGCAGCAAGTGCTCTTAACCGCTGAGCCAGCTCTGCAGCCCCTGCAGCGGGATAAATAGGACATAAACTGGGCCACAAAGTGGCCGTACCTGTTTTGTTTTGTTTTGTTTTTTAATTTAAAAGAACACGCTCCAGGCTAGAGAGTCGGATCAGAGGCTCAGGACACTTAATACTTTTGCAGAGGACCAGAGTTCAATTCCAAGACCTCACAACCTCTCTTAACTCAAACTTCAGGGCTCCGATGCCCTGTTCTGGCCTCTGTGGGCACTTGTATCCATGGAGAGAGAGAGAGAGAGAGAGAGAGAGAGAGAGAGAGAGAGAGAGAGAGAGAGAGGAAGAAGAAGA
>NC_034606.1:1531614-1536550 GCF_900095145.1 Mus pahari | reverse complement strand
GAGGAGAGGAGAGGAGAGGAGAGGAGAGGAGAGGAGAGGAGAGATCACCAACTGAAAATGTGGACTCTAACTGTGAAAAATCCTAACCCTTGCAACAGCACCCCAGTTGCATCCCTCCAGAAACTTCTGTTAATGTTTAGTACGCCATGGGTCACAGTGATATGTGGTAGTAGATAGATTTCAGGAGAGAAAGTAATTAGAATACTGGCTCCCTGAGGTTCCTTAATTTCTATTACAGGACAGAAATATTAGGTAGAGTTCGTCCTGTGTTCTGGGGTTAATTTTGTTCCAGCACTATTATAACTGCAAAACTCTCTTATCATGAGTTCCTTAAAGTTTGCTAGTTCCTCTCTCTAGACACCTACATTTAAAGGTTTATACTTTACTTTTAGGGTCTCATTTTATCCTGAAGCCCCATGGCTACAAGGATGAAGATTGCCTTCACTCTCTTAAGTGATCTTACAGTTTTGATTGGCTATGGCTACTGTCACTTTGAGTTCATAATTATCCTAAGTACCTAAGAAAACTATGTCTGGCTTAGCAGTTTTATGGCGTAAACAATTAAAAAAAAAACAAAAAACACAGCATTGTTCTCTTGGTTCTGTAGTCATTTTAAAGCTACACTTCTTGCATGAACCACAAAGCTACAGAAAGGTGGTGCCCGCCCTCCCAGCCTCAAATATCACTGCCCTCTGGTGTAACACTGCACACTAAGCCCTTCTGTCATCAGCCCCTGCTGCTCCAAGGTCCACAGCTTCTCCTGTTTCTTTCTCTTTAGTTTCAGCTTCTTCACTTTCTTTCTCATTTTTCATCTCTGCTTCCACCTTTTCTCCTGTCTCACCTAGAAAAAGCAACCAAAGGAAATAATAAGAAACGCTTGCTTAGCAGTGTGTCCTGGATAGGTTTTTGTCAACCTGATACAATCACGCATTATTTAAAGGAGGGAGCTTCAACTGAGAAACTGCTCCCATAAGATGCAGTTCAATGCATTTTCTTAATTAGTGATCAATGGGGGGAGGGCTCAGCCCATTGTGGGTGATGCTATCCCTGGGTTGGTGGTCCTGGGCTCTACAAGAAAGCTGGCTGAGCAAGCCATGATGAACAAGCCAGTAAGTCGTACCCTCTATGGCCTCTGCATCAGCTCCTGCCTCCAGATTCCTCCCCTGCTTGAGTTTTTGTCCTGACTTCCTGCAGTGGTGGGCTATGGTATTGAAATATAAGCCAAATAAACTCTTCTCCCCAACTTGCTTTTGGTCGGGGTGACACACGGGACACTTATAACCCCACTGGGAACCATTTTTGCCTTCTTGGTCTACACAGTAGGTTTCTTCTGTGCTGTCATGCCAGCATTCTCATTACCCAGAGCCTCTGAGAGGCCAATGTCATGTCGCTTAACATCCCTAGGTCCTGGCCTGCTTGTAACACCAAGATACAAAATTCCAGTTTTTGAAGAGTTTTGTTTGGGAATGAAAAGATGCCTAGGTGGATGAGAGTACTCGAAACACAAACATGAGGAGCTGAGCTCAGATCCCTAGCCCCTATGTAAGAAGCTGGTTACGACGGATCACGTCTGTAACTCAGCAAAACCAGGCAGATCCTAGAGCTCGTGAGCCAGGTGACTCATCATTCCGTTAGTTATAACTAAAGCACTATGCTACCGATTGAGAAACTGCTGCAAACAGAAGCAGAAGGGAGGACGGGCAAGGAAGACATCTGATGCCGACCTCTGGCTTGCATGCATGTGCACACCTGTGCACACTCACATGGACGTGGGCATCCAGGCAGAGATACTGATAATAAAGTAAAACTTTAAAATTTTGAAACAGCTTGTGTTTTAGAAATGATTTGCTGGGAGCTGAACTGAGCCATGATAGAATGTTTCCCAAGTAAACAGAAGTCTTCTGTGTTTGGGTTAAGTGAACTTCAGCCACCCAACAGACGTCAGCAGCTCTATGCTAGCACCTCTGGCTCCACACTGGCCTCCATCCCCTTGGAGCTACCCCAGCAGTCAGGCCCCGGCTAGCCTCCATTTACCTTCAATGTGTTGTTCCTCTTTATCAGGGTGGATTTCTCTGGCCATTTCCACCTTTGCTGCTGCCTCTCCAGTTCCCGCTGGCTGTACCCTGTTTCCACCTGTTACTCGAGGTTGAGGTTCATGGGCATTTCCGATACCATCAGGAGCTTCACAGGGTGACTTGCTCATTACCGGTGTTGGCACGGGCTGGCTTCTGCCTGGCATCTGTGATAGTTCACTCTCTTTGAGTAATATTTCTAGAACTTGGGGCTGCTCAGCGTCACCTTGTGCTTCTAAAAGTTGCTGCTTTTCGCTGCTTTCTGCAGACTGGGTCCCTTCTGTTTCTGGAGAGCTGTCCTCTTTGGGAATTGCTTCTAGAATCTGGGGCTGTGCACCCTTTCCCATTGCTTCTTTCGGAGGTAGCTCCTGAACTGTTTCCAGAGGCAGAATGTTCTCGGCTGTTTGTAGAAACTTCATCATCCCAGCCTGTGGCACTCCAGGGCAGTCCCTCTCTGATGACATCCCCAGAGGCTTAATCTCAGCGTCTCCTTTTAAAGACTGGACCTCTGTCCTTGCTTCCACATCTTTCTTCAATTCCTCAGTTCCCAGAATGTCATCTTTGCCTCCTGGCTGAGGTAGTTCACACTCTCCCCCTTGCACTAGAGGCTCAATCTTCTTTGTGGGTCTTGGGTGATTTATGGCTTCCTTCCCAGGGGTCTCATCATTTGCCAGAGGTGGTTGATGGTAGGATTTAACACCATTGGCTGTAGGCACCACTGAAGCCTTGGGCCTCTCGAGTGAAGGATGGCTTTCCCTCTGTGCGTTGCCATGAAAGGCAGCTTCTCCTCCTGGTGTACATGGCTTAGGTTGGTCTACACAGAACTTATTATGTTCTACGGTGGAAGAATTTTCATTCGAAGTTACTTTTGACCATTTGGTTGAAAAATAAGTAGAAAAGAGAGAACAGAACTGTTATTTAGCTATCTTGGGAAAGTTAATTGGTACCAAGTAGATTTAATGGTTCAGTCAAACCACAACCCTCACTCAGACTTTAATACCATCAGCCCAAACTCCTCACCTTAGGCATCAGAGTCCTCTAACCCGATTTCTCCTGGGCACCCTGTCAAGGCGTCTGTCCCATATACTAATTTATCACAATTACATGCTTCTCTTGCTCTCACCCTCTCTCAGACTCTTTAGCTTTCCATGTGTGGTCCTTGGGCTGGCCTCCATTCCCATTACACATTGGTATCACCTTTCAGTTTAATAATTATGTACTGATGATCACATAAAGTAGTCACTTGTCATAATATAGAGAACACAAAATGAAGGTCATGTTCACAGTCTGACCTCATCTCAACAGACACTCTAATGAGTGGAAAAGGCTTTTTTCTAATTAAACACCCAAGTAATTTATAAAGGCAATTTCTGAGAAAACATAAAAAAACATGCTCTCTGGTATGACAGAATCATGTGAAGCACTGTGAGCGTTCATATTCACAATAGGGAGAGATCTAGCTAGCACTGAACTGAACAGCTTTTTTGTAGTTCCCAAAGAATACACAAGAGGGTCTGGAGACTTTGGGGAAGGATAGCTGGAGTTAGATTGAGGAGGAGCCTGTAGGTGGCGCTGATGGCCTCAGAGTGAAGCATGAAGAACAAGACTTGTGAACAAGGCTATAGTAAAAAGTTGAATACATGGAGTAGAGCACAGCTCAGAAGTACTGCTTGTGTTTAGAGTACATAAGACCCTGGGCTCAGTTACCAGCAACAAAGTCAATATACATAAAGTCAATACAGCAAACCATTTCTCTCTTATGTTGCCAGGAGAAAACAGTAGGGAAATGTATACATAAATGTTACATTTTCATCAGATTAGTGGGCAGATTGAGGTATATTCACACAATGGAATGTTACACCGAGCATATTGCCACACACCTGGAATCTCAACAATCAGGAGACAGAGGCAGGAGAACCACAAGTTTGAGACCAGCCTGTTCTACATAATGAATTCAAGGCCAGCCAGGGCTCCACAGTGGGACCTGACTCAAAGAAATAAAAATAGCAATTGATAAGTACAACACCTGATAATTAACTAATTTTCAAAATTAAATTTCAAAAATTTTCAAAAAATGCTTCATGAAAGAAGACATTTATATATATAGAAAATATTCCAACCTGCTCCTCAGTGATAGATGTAGAGCAGTGTTTGAGGCCTGGGGCTGGGACAGGACAGCACAGGAGATTTCCAAGAGGCATGAAGAAACATTTGGAAAACAGAAACAGTCTCAATCCAGATTGCTGACTGCTATGGGTGCGTTTGTGGGTGCACACATGTGCAAAGCTTGCTGAAATGTCACGGTAAGTGTGCAGGACATATCAACAACATATCAACAATACTCCCCCAGCCTGCTAACTTTAACATA
Source organism: Mus pahari (assembly GCF_900095145.1). NCBI lineage: Eukaryota > Metazoa > Chordata > Mammalia > Rodentia > Muridae > Mus > Mus pahari. Next base: position 1,532,110 of record NC_034606.1, on the reverse strand, counting down.
ATAAAATAATGTGGAAAAAAACTAAACCTGGGAGTGGGTAGATCAGATATAAATTATTTTTTTCCCCTTCCCTTCTCCCTCTTGCTCCAGCCCCACTCGTTTCGGCCCATAGGTTCTTTTTTTGGTTTTATTTGTTTGTTTGTTTTACATTTGTTTCTCATTACAGATGGTTGTGAGCCACCATGTGGTTGCTGGGATTTGAACTCATGACCTCTAGAAGAGCAGTCAATGTTCTTAATTGCTGAGCCATCTCACTAGGCCCAGATACAGATTTTGAAAAGCCACCTTCTTAGGGTTAGGGACTTAGTTTAGTGCTCTAGGACCCAGAAAGGAGGGATAAAAGCTGAATGTAAGCCAGACGTGGTGGCACACGCCTTTAATCCCAGCACTTGGGAGGCAGAGGCAGACGAATTTCTGAGTTTGAGGCCAGCCTGGTCTACAGAGTGAGTTCCAGGACAGCCAAGGCTATACCGAGAAACCCTGTCTCGAAAGACCA
>NC_034606.1:1528267-1531574 GCF_900095145.1 Mus pahari | reverse complement strand
AAAAAAAGAAAAAAAGAAAAGAAAAGAAAGAGAAGGAGAAAAGTTTTACCTGACGAATGTGGTGGAGGCAGGTGTAGATTATGAATGAGGAGGCAGCCAGATCTTGACCAGAAGTGTGTGTTGCCTGTGTCTAGAAAAGGATGGTTTTGACATAAAGGCAAAAAGAGGGTGCAGGGGTGGGGTGGGGTGGGGTGGGGGTGCACAGAGAGACAGAGAGATCATATGTCTCTCTACAGACTGAGTGTGACTCTCACAGGAAGGTCCAGAGATGAAAAAGCACAGCTCAGTAACAGTTTTCTGAGCAGGCAGGTACAGGCTGTGACCAAACTCAGAGAGGTCTCTCTTCTTCTCCCTTCCCTACCTCATTCAGCATAAATGAAACTTTCAAAACAACAGCAAGAGGCAGCATAATGACAGTGCTTTCTCAGGCCCAGAGAGAACCCCATCACGATAAAACAACTCACTTTGCTCCCACACAAGGCTGTCCTAGCAGGGACTGCCTTCAGGACTGAGCATGCATGTACAGTACTGTATTAATCACAACTGTTTGCCCAGTGACATTTCCTGATTAAATAGTTACTATGGTGATTAGTACTGTCAGTGAAATGAAGCAAGCCATGTTCACCCACCTGTGGCAGCTGGGTATACTCCCAAGGTGTCACCCTCCTAGAGGGAGGGAAGGTGCAGGCACACCCAAACCAGAGGCACAGGTTTTTTTGTAGAATTTTTAACAGCAAATACACTTTACAAAAAGTTAAATTCGTAGACCTTACTCAGTTTGCTAAGTAAGATTAACAGAAGCACCTAATAATCTACAATACAAGGTGAGGGTTAAGTAACCTAGACAATATCTGAATTAAATCAGCACATCCTGGGCAACCTAATGAGCTTAAAATACAACTGTTATTCTTTATTAGTTAAATCTGTTCTTTAAACATTGCAACAGAAAGAATGAATGCAGCATGAGAGGGCTTTGTACACAGTCCCCTGGACACTATGAGTTGTCAATACTGACCTATCAAAGTGTAGCATGCTCATGGTGGGCTTGGAAGCATGGCCAGGGATGGAGAATGGCCCCAGAGTCACAGTGGCAACAACAGTTTGATCAGGCTTGACTGACCTCAAAACGTGCTACTGGTAACTTCTACACAGAAAAAACAACAACAACAACCCCCCCCCCCCAAAAAACAGAAATGGCTCCGAGGCTAAGAGCATATCGCTTGACTTCAGGGAGACCCAATTTGATTCCTAGCACTTATATCAGGTGGCTCACAAACCCCCTGTAACTCCAGCTCCAACACCAGACACCTCGGGCCTCTACAGACACCCACACTCGTGTGCCCATTCCCATACGCAGTCACATATCCACATGCATAATTGAAAAGAATAAAACTGATTTTCAAATTACACATAAAAAGTGTTTCATTCCACTTGTGGCTTCGATTTCATTTTCTTTTTTTGGTCTTTCAAGACAGGGTTTCTCTTAGCTGTTATGGAACTCACTTTGTAGACCAGGCTGGCCTCGAACTCAGAAATCCACCTGCCTCTGCCTCTCGAGTGCTGGGATTAAAGGCATGCGCCTCCACGCCTGGCTTGATTTCATTCTCTATCAAGTCTTCTTCAATGTCTGCCACGGGAGGCTCTGGACTCGGCACAGGGATTGTAGCAGGAAGGGCTTTTTCCTGCTATCTTAGAGCTTACTGTCTGTAGGAAGAGTCAAACAATACCTACTTCCTCACCAACCACAACTTGGTACTCGTACGGTACCTGGCACCCGAGCATCTCCATACACACCACATGAACCCCATCCTTAAGGTAGATAAAACAGCGCATGTCCTCTGGCACCCTAACTTGAAGACAGTGACCTACTTTTATTTTGGTACCTAGTCTACATCATTGTGTAATAAGTGCTGAGGAAAGATGCATTGATTCCACACCCAGAACTGGTTAAAGCATGTCTGCTTTTTGAGCCCTCTGTTTCGTCAAATCTTACCCTGCTCTGGGTAATCCCCTGAGGCTCATTATCTCGGACTCTGTTTTAAATCGGCTCATGCACAAATGTGGTGTGACAGCTGAACCAACAGAACCCTTGTTGCAAGCAGGGTTGAGATAGGCACACAAAGAAACTAAATACCAGGCCACATTACTGGAAGGATTAGAACCACAGCTAACATACCTGAAATTCACATTACGGTAGAAGCTTGTCAATCAAGTTCATTGCCTTGATTAGAAGTGAAAACTTTCTACACAGCAAGGAGAAACACTTGAGGTCAATATTCCCTATGCTAAGCCACACAGAACCCTGAAGGCCTCAGCCAACTTCATAGATTTCTACAGTATTCCAACGAAATGCTCTCGGTATGTTCTGTGCTGCTACTGTGGAGGCTTTAGGCTCTGAGAACTTTTACTTTAATTCTTCTATGGAGAGGCCCTCCCTGTCAGGCCTTGGTGCCTTCCATCTCTCTCATAAGCACAGTCACGAAAATCTACTATTAGGCAACTTTGGAAAATAATGGTACAGTATGTCTGCCCACCATCCTCATTCTTTCCTGGCTTTCTTCCCAGTCTTACTCTGGGAAGAAGACCCCCCCCCCCCATCCCAGCAGCACCGGGAGCTATTCTGGATGGCTGTACCCTTCCCTGCCCTCCTACAGCATGTGCGTGAAAGTGTTGTCCTGCTACCATGACTCCAATTCCACCCCAAAGTGCAATGTGCTCTATCTACCAGTAGATATTAACAGGGTCCTCATTTTGAGCAGATGTGAACTTAAGCAATATTTCATGTAATTGAAGAACATATTAACTAAAAACACCTATAGAGTTAAATTTTAAAAACCAGTGTTTTGGGGGGGAGGGGGAATTATGTAACATGGCAGGGGGCAGTGACTGGCATGTTAAGTGAATTAATTAACTAATTTGGAAAAATCAATGTTTTCTAACTACCTGTTAGACATTTTAGTACAAGATTTCGCATCTTGCTGTACTGAGAAAGCACCATAGACAATGCATAATAAATGTTTAGGTCTGTGTTCCACTGAAACTTGACTTACAAATCAAGTAATGGGCTGCATTTCGCTGGCAGCCCAGTTTGCCACCTCTGTCTTGGGCAGTATTTAGTCTCTATTCAGATATGTTAACTGGATGGTCTCTCACAACAACTTCAGGAAAAAGACATCACGATTAGCCATGAGGCAAACTCGGGAGGCAGAGGTAGGAGGATTTCTGAGTTCGAGGCCAGCCTGGTCTACAAAGTGAGTTCCAGGACAGCTAGGGCTATACAGAGAAACCCTGTCTCGAAAAACCAAAA
>NC_034606.1:1521216-1528252 GCF_900095145.1 Mus pahari | reverse complement strand
AAAAAAAAAAAAAAAAAGAAAAAAGAAAAGAAAAGAAAAAGGAGTGACTGGTTCAAAGTAACACAATTAACAAGTGGTTCTGAACCAAGACTTGAGCCCAGACAGTCCATCCATAGACCCACATTCTTTTTTGTTTGTTTGTTTTGTTTTTCGAGACAAGCTTTCTCTGTGTAACTCTGGCTGTCCTGGAACTCACTTTGTAGACCAGGCTGGCCTGGAACTCAGAAATCCACCTGCCTCTGTCTCCCAAGTGCTGGGATTAAAGGTGTGTGCCACCACCGCCCAGCATAGACCCACATTCTTTCTTTTCTTTCCATTATTGAAAACAGGGACTATTATTCTTCTGCCTACATTTTCCTAGTGTTGGGAGTACAGCTAAGTACCTGCTACCACAGTTGCAGAACCTACATTCTTGGTTTGTTTTCGTTGTTTTGTTTTGAGACAGGGTCTCTCTATGTAGTCCTGGCTAGTCTGAAACTTATTATGTAGATCAGGCTGGCCTCGAACACCTGGAACACCTACATACCTGCCTCTGCCTCCAGAATGCTGGGATTAAGTGTGGACACCCAGCTCATCTGGATTTTTTAAATATAGATTCAATTTTTTATTTTCTAAAGTATTATTTTTTTATTATGTGTGTGTGTGGGGGGGGGGTATGTGCATATGACTGCAATGCCTTTAAAGGCCAAAAGAAACCATTGGATCTCTGGAACTGGATTATAATTGTGAGCCCTCATATGGATGATGGGAACTGAATCTTGGTCATCTGGAAGAGCAGTTAGTGCTGAACTGTGGGGTTAGGGGTTGTGTTCATGACTGCAGTGTCCAAGGCAACTAGAAAATGGTATCAGGTGCTCCAGAGCTGGCCTTACAGGTGTGAGCCTCCCCACAGAGGTTCTGGGGACTGAATCTAGATCCTCTGCAGGAGCAGTACATACTCTTTAACACTGAGCTGTGTCTCCAGGCTCCAAAACCTATATTCTCATTCATCGATGTGTGCCATTTCTCAGTATGTTGAAACACAGAAACATGTGTTCCCCTCCCCCAAAAATTGCACAAATAATCAAAGCTTCCTTTAACCATCTAATCTAGAAAAAGAAAAGGAATTAACCAAAAGAAACTATTTATTTTTTATCAGAGTAATGGGGAAAATATAAAAAGAAAATCAGCTTATAGACAAAAAAAATTAAAAATCCATTATCATGGGCTGAAGAGATGGCTCAGTAGGTAAGAGCACTGGCTGCTCTTCCGAAGGTCCTGAGTTCAAATCCCAGCAACCACATGGTGGCTCACAACCATCCATAATGAGATCTGACGCCCTCTTCTGGTGTGTCTGAAGACAGCTATAGTGTACTTTTTTTATTTTTTAAAGATTCATTTATTTATTTATTATATGTAAGTCCAGGGAGTCTTGTGGAAGAGATGGAGGAAGTCTTGAGGGACCAGAAGAGGATGGGAACGCCACAGGAAAACTAACAAAGTCAACTAACCTGGACCCTTGGGGGCTCCCAGAGACTGAACCAGCAACCAAAGAGCTAGCATGGTCTGGACCTGGATGCACCCCCCCCCATATATGTAGCAGATATGTAGCTTGGTCTTCATGCAAGTCCCCCAACAACTGGAGAGGGGCTGTTCCTGAATCTGTTGCCTGCCTCTGGATCCCATTCCCCTTACTGGGCTGCCTTATCTGGACTCAGTGGGAAAGGATGTTTCCTGCAGAAACTTGATGTACCAGGATGGGGTGATACGGGGGTTGGAGAGGTGAGAGCTCCCCATTCTCAGAGCAGAAGGGGAAAATGGTGAGGAAGGAGCTGTGGGAGGGGAGACTAGGAAAAGGGGTGCAGATATTGGGATATAAAGTGAATGAATAAATTAATAAAAACATAAAGTTATGACCCGGTAGTACCAATACTCACACATACCAAATCTCATGCATACAAGAGTTTGATGCTAAAAAAATAAAAAAGAGTTTGATGCTCTTTAACAAATATTGGAAAGGCTTTGAGTAAACCTCCCGGGTTCTGTGATATCTTTTCAGACTTGATGTTGTAAAACATTAACAAAGAAATGAAACTGCCGACGAACCTGGATGAGCCAGCCTTGCTCATGCTACACAATGAAGCTTTGTTTTACTGTTTGCAGCCCTACAACCTGGGAGACTCATCACAGCTCCGTCTCGTACCATCTGAGCTCCCTTCCCTTGCCTGTCAGCTCTAGAATCCTCACTCTTGTTTTGCTTTTCTACATAATTGTCCGATCTTCACAGACTCCAGATAATCTACCCACTCTCCATTCACTCTCCATAGTAACTGAATCCATTTTTCCTATATATATATATAAGGTTGTGATGTGGTAAAAACCCATGTGTATGTAGGGCTAGACTGCAGGTGAACTGGAGGCTGCCTGCTAAGTGGGAGCTTTGGGGTCACACATGGAATTAAGCCATAGCTCAATACATCCAATACTCTGGCAAGTTACTCCTCCCCACATAGCTTTCGTTTTCCAGGTATATTTGGTACTCATGTTTGTTCTTTAAGACCTCTCTGGGCACTAAAAGCACAAAATGGAGTTGTAATCAAGCAGCTGGAGTCCTTCCTGCATCCTCCCTTCTCTTGCGTTGATGTGGCTGTATAGGCATCTGAAAGATTTCTGTTGTGAGAAAGACTCGGTGTTGAGGTCACAGAGCTATTTAGGCCATTTTCTATCAAAATTATAAGCATGTACCCTCTTCGACCTACCAATGCCACTTTTGAGAACTCTGCAGATATGCTTGCACACATTCAAAATGATGTATGCACAAAGGATTTCACCACAACCTTGTTCACAAAAGGAAAGACTGGAGAGAGATCAAATGCCCCCTAGTAGGGGACAGGCCAAATAAGTCACACAACAGATTATTTTGTAAGTATAGACAGGATGGCAGCGCTTCCTTCTTGTTAGACTTGAAAAAGATAAGAAACAGTGGGTAGGTGCTCTATGTTTTACAAAGCCAAGAAAAGAATATCTGCAATACATTTAAACAAAACAGACAAACAAACAAACAAACAAAAAAACCTCTCAGCTGAGGGTTACGATGCCAGAATCCATGATGCTGAGTCAGGGGGATCACCAATCTGGCCTTCATAGTGTGATCCTGTCTCAAAACCACGAGATGGGGTCCTAGAGCTGAGAGAGGTGGACATATGTCCCACCCCTCACCCAGAAGCTATTTCCAATAGATAACCACTTGCAAATGAGAATTCAGTTTTCTCCAAGGGAGACTTACACAGAAGCAAATGTGTACGTAAGGGTAGGCTGCATGCTCAGCAGGAGAGGCCAACAGAAAAGGGTCTCAAGGGCATCTTTGGAGGTTCTTTGTCTCATAATGTCTTGAAAGAACTTTTCCCTTTTAAAAAATTATCTCATTTATTTTTATTTTATTTATAATTTTCTTCCGTCTGTTTACCCTGCAGATTCTTTGCATAGACATTATGGCTTCCTGAGTGTGTGAATGAACGAGTGGCTCTCTGCATCTGTGTCTGTTTCTTGGGTCTTTTCTTGGGTTCTTTCCTTCTGTCTGTTTTGTCCTATTCTGATATGTAAAGTTTTGTTTTAACTTATTTTATTATTAGCTCTCAGAAGCATGTTTGTTTTCTAACGAGAGGCAGAAGGGGACGAATCCAGATGGGAGGGGGGTGCGGAGGAACTGGGAGGAAGAGATGGAGGGGAAACCATAATCAGGATATGTTATGTGAGAAAAAAAATCTACTTTCAATAAAAGAGAAAAATAACAAAAATGAAAAATAAAAACAAAACTCAAGGGACCATATACAAAAACAAGCAGTTGAAAAACAAACGAAACCCCAATCGCCACCTTTGTAGGGATGGCATGCCTGTAGTGTCAGCTCTCAGAGAGCTGAGGCAGGAGGCGCCAAAGCAGCATGGGCTGTCTGGGGAATTCAAGGCTAGCCTGAGCTACAGAGTGAGAGTTTAAAGCAAAACAAAACAAAACATATCACCAACAAAACACCAAATAATGAGACAACAGAGGTGGTACAGGTGGGGGAGGGTAATACATACATGCCTTTTTTTCAAAAACTTCACATTTTGAGCCATACACCTGCATTCCCTACATTTTATCTAAAGTAGTGGTGTGTAATACTTAGGTCCATGCCAAAGGCATTTTGAGCATTCAAAACTTAATCCAGAGACTTCTAGCACATGAAAAAATTCCACTCATAACGTATCTATATGGAAGAAACAAATTCTATGAATTAACGTTAACTTTAGTGATCCCCTTCAATTACAATGCAACAACAATCTGACTAAGATTGAAGAGCTGCTTTGTGAAAATATTAGTTGAAGGATGGACAAAGACCTTTACAAAGACTACCCTCTCACCATGTGAAATTCAAACCTCCCCGATTGCCTAGGGAACAGACTCCAAGCAGCTAGTGAGGATTCCAGGTAGAACAAACAGGTGATTGTAGCTGCCAGTGGAAATGTACACATTAACCTAGGAATGGATTCATCAATAATTACCCTGTATTTATTTTGTCCACACTGGTGCTTAAACTGTAAACCATAGAGGTGGGGAGCCCTGGCAGAAAGGGGTGGCATTTATATCAGGAATGAATGATGAAACAGACATTACTCACGTGTCAGCAAGGAGCTGGCAGAACGGGGAAGAGGCTGGGAAGATCATTGGAGACATTAAAGCCTATGAAGTGGTACAAGCCTCATGCTCAGATTCCATTAGGCCAGAAATGGCTGTAATGCTTAGAATTTACTCCAACAAACTTAAGACATTCTAACCTGTGCCTATTTATTCTTTCTTCCCCAAACAAAAGCCTCTCTCCTCACACTTTTCTTTTCTTTTCTTTTTTTATAGATTTATTTATTTTATGTATATGAGTACACTGTAGTTGTCTTCAGACACACCAGATGAGGGTGTCAGATCACATTGCAGACGGTTGTGAGCCACCATGTGGTTGCCTGGGATTTGAACTCAGGAACTTCGGAAGAGCAGACAGTGCTCTTAGCGCTGAGCCATCTCTCCAGCCCCACAGTTTTCTTAAATAAAAATGCAAATGCTGGGCGTGGTGGCGCACACCTTTAATCCCAGCACCCGGGAAGCAGAGGCAGGTGGATTTCTGAGTTTGAGGCCAGCCTGGTCTACAAACTGAGTTCCAGGACAGCCAGGGCTATACAGGGAAACCCTGTCTCGAACCCCCCCCCCAAAATGCAAATGGTACTGCAGCAAATCTGGGCCTGTTCTAAGCCTGGAGCAGCCAGAGGCCATTCTCCTCTGTCTCCAAGGCACACACTTGTGTACTGGCTTCAGGGGTGATGGACAGTCCTATGGCTAGGCAGGGAACTTAGTCCCAGCAAATATTCACCCACAGTTAGTGGAATCCATTATTCCCGTGCCTTCCATTAGCTATCTAACTGGTATCAGCTGGCTGATTAACATTTGAGTCTAGAAAATAGGATCTTCTGGGTCCAGGAAAATAGGTCAGTTTGTAAAGTACCAGGCAAGCACAGGACCTGAGATCAGGTCCCCAGAGCCACCCAGAGATGGCACCTATAATCTCAGAACTGAAGGGTCAGACACAGACAGATCTCTGAAGCTCACTGGCTGGCCAGCCCAGTCCAGTGATCCTTAGATCCAGCTAGAGAATTACTCAGAAGACAGGTGGGAAAGCCGCAGAGACGACTCATCAGGAAAGAGCCCAAGTTGAGACTTCTGTTTCTAGCAGTCACATCAGTGGTTCACAACCACCTGATCCAATGCCACAGGCACATACATGTAGCTGGTAAAAAGTGCTTAAAATTAAAAATGCTCACCAAATATTTCTATTTCTCTGAGTCTTAGGAATTATAATAGGTGTTTTACTTGTAATATATTTATATTGTATGCCTAAAATCCCCATTAAGTATATAGTCACTTGCTATGGAAACAACCAAAGAAATATACTAATGTGGGGCTGGTGAGATGGCTCAGCGGTTAAGAGCACCGACTGCTCTTCCAAAGGTCCTGAGTTCAAATCCCAGCAACCACATGGTGGCTCACAACCATCTGTAACAAAAATCCGATGCCCTCTCCTGGAGTGTCTGAAGACAGCTACAGTGTACACACATATAATAGATAAATAAATAAATAAATAAATATTTAAAAAAAAGAAAAAGAAATATACTAATGTATTATGAATATATAATAATAATATATGGTATAATATACTAGTGTACAATATAAATTATATGACATTTATACAACAGCGTGATATACCATATCTTTATGTAATACATTACATATTTATAAATAGTAAGGGTAAGTACTATTTTTTAATACTTTTTAGTATTTCTTCTGTTGTTTCCAGAGTGACCACATACCCAGTGGGGGTCCAGAGTGATTTGATACAAAAACAATTATAGTTAGCACAAACTGGTTCCAAAACCTGTGTGCGAAGCTCCACTTGAAGCCTTGGCAGCCCTGACTTGTGGAATTCTTAGTTACAGCATTGTTGTCAGGGTTAAATGAAGTGACCCATTCAACAGATAATTACCAACAGCAACTTTAAAGAGTGTTTTAATTATTTACATTTAAGTACACAGCATGATTAGGTTTTCCTCTCTCTCTCTCTCTCTCTCTCTCTCTCTCTCTCTCTCTCTTTCTACCTTTACATGGCTCTGGGGATGGGACACAGGCCTGTCAGGCAGTTGCTTTACCCACTGAGCCATCTCCCCAGCACCACGATGTTTTAAAATACTTATATAGATTCTCCATCTTCTTTTTTTATGTAAAGGAGCACCTAGATCGATGCTTGTCGTTATGGTGTTTATATCCCTGGACTTAATCATCTTACATAACTGCAGCTCCATACATGATTGACATTTTCCTATCCCTCTGTCTACCCCTGCTACTCACAGCCAACAGTCTACTCTTGTGTCTCTGTGAGACTGGGGTTTCATTCTCCAAGGTAGTACTCATAAATAAAATGTATCATTTGCTGTGTTCAATGAAAATGAAAATATTAGAGGTGAAACACGATATGAA
>NC_034606.1:1519522-1520691 GCF_900095145.1 Mus pahari | reverse complement strand
TCCTGGAACTCAGTTTGTAGACCAGGCTGGCCTCGAACTCAGAAATCCACCTGCCTCTGCCTCCCGAGTGCTGGGATTAAAGGCGTGCGCCACCACACCGGGCAAAACTTCCTATATTGTTAAATGTGGCTTCTTTAAAACACTTCCCAGGGAGGCTGGAGAACAGTTCATTGATTTAGAGCACCTGTTATTCTTACAGAAGACCCAGGTTCAGTTCCCACCACCAACATGGTACTCATAACTATCTGTGACTCCACTTCTCGGGGATCAATGTTCTCTTCTGACCTCCTTGGGCACTGCATGTACGTGATCCACATACATACATGCAGATGAAACACTCGAACGTATAAAACAAAATAAACATACCTCTTTTAAAAAGTGTTAAACCCATCCAAAACAGCCGCGTGATAAAACGGCCTGTTGAATTTTGCTGTTGTTTAGCTGCAGGAAAGGAAAAATACTGCCCTGACAATTTGCTCTTAGCAGTTGTCCAGGGTAGGTTTTGTTTGTTTGTTTTACAACTTGACACAAGCTAGAATCATTTGGGATGAAGAAACCTCAGCTGAAAAAATGCTACTAATAGATTAGCCTGTGGGCAAGCCTGTGGGAAGATTGCTGATATGGGTAAGTTCAGTTCACTGTGGGCAGTGCCATCCCTGGGCAGATGATACATAAAAAAGCATGCTGAGCAAACCATGGCGAGAAAGCCCCTAGGCAGCATTCTCTGTGGCTCCTGTTTCAGTTTCTGCTTCTAAGTTCTTGCCAAGAGTTCCACCCTAACTTCCCTCAGTGGTGAAGTATGATCTTTCCTTCCCAAGTTGCTTTTTGTCATGATGCTTATAGGGACCTTAAGTAAGGCTACTGTCATGGTGGAAGTGAAAGGTACCTATTTATAAGATTTGGGAGAACTGAAGCTGGACATGGTGATGAGGCAGCCAGCACTTTCTGAGTTCCAGGCCAGCTGGGGCCAGCCGGGGCCAGCCGGGGCTATAAAATTAGACCTTGTCTTAAAAAAAAAAAAAAAAAAAAAAAACCAAGGGACTGAGGACATGGTTTAGCTGTTAAGAGCATTAGCTCCTTATACTAATCGTCAGTAGAATAATGCCATGGTATTTATTCATTCTTAGGACATTTCTTTGTAGACGGTGTTTAAAAAAAAAAAAAAAAAA